>NW_011967195.1:906948-982508 GCF_000949405.1 Vollenhovia emeryi
CGACAATTTATGAAGACAATTGTTAGTTGACATTAAGTGACGTCATATCGTGTTACTTACCTAACAAAAATAAAGATTGTGGACACTATCCTTTAATCGTGTTTCAAGTAATCTCGCGCAACGATACTTTCCAAAGCTATTTTTACGCATATCGATAGACAAAAATAACCGGAAACCTATTTCGTACAGTTGCAAGTAACAATATTTTTTTAATCAAATTTTTCTGTTTTCTTTTTTTTTTTTAGTAATCCAAAAGGGATTTTAGTTACTTGTATACATCTCCAATTATGTGACACGGTGCCTATACATGCATGCGACGAACGGTCAAGCGATAGAAACGGAGGGAAAGAGAGAGGGAGGGGGAGAAACCAAAAAAAAAAGGAGTGAAAGAGAGACGGTGGATGTTCGGTCGGCCATCCGCGTTGAATTCAGAAAACCTCGCGCAGGCCATTTTCCGAGGGAAAGGCTACTTCCTGGCGCGGCGAGCCGGCGCAGCCGTATTTTATTCGTTCGCGGTTGTAGCCGGCTCGGTCTCGCCCTCGGCTAGTCGCCAATCCCCCCGCTGGCCCGTTTATAATGCCGCTGGACGGCGAAGATCGCGGACAAAAGGGGTACGGCACAAAGGGGGCACGACGTAGGAAAATTCAGTCGGGTAGCTGACCAAGTTCCGGTCACATTCAACCATGAGAGGGGCGGGGGATAGGCATGTATCGTACGCACAATACTCAAGTCGGAACCTTGATCATTTTTCAGTCGAGCCAAACCAACATTATTTCCACAAAGTGTTAGCTGGAACAACACGCTATATCATTTGAAACGTCCATCTTATTGTAAATGATTGTATAAAGGTTGTCGATAAATCAAAAGAATCGACGTCTTATTCTGAATCTGTTGACTCGAGTACAGTTAACATGACAGCGATTAATGACAGCAATAAGTCTAATTAAATTTTAATTTAATTGTTTGTGCAACAATATTGCTATATACTTACAATTAATTAGAGAATAGCATTGACTTTGATCAATATGTTTTTGCCTTATTTTTTCATAAAAGAATGACATAGATATATAGCTAATTATCTTTTAAAACTAGCACGAGAAGTGAGTAAAAATACAATAAATAATACAATAAATAACATAACAGAAAAGTATCTGATAAGTGCATCTTTCACGCGACATGTAACTCCAAAATATTGGAAAATGTATCTGAATTATTCCGTAAGTTTCTTGAAGGGGTTGGAAGGGGGGAAGAAGCTAAAATCCAAGTTTCATTAATTTCTATCTAGATCCGCGCTCTTCGCCCCCGTCTTCTGACCTTTCATGGATATCTTTCACGGAATTAGCCGGAGATTTGTTGGCGCGCCTCCGCTTGAACCGACATTAACGTACATCGTGGAATTAGTCGGCGTATATCGTCGGATTCGCCGCGGTCGATAGAGTAAATATCGCGAATGGTTCGCGGTACTAGCGAAGTTAAGGAAACAAGCGGCAAGAGAGAGAGTAGAAGGTAGATACGAGTGGTAGTAGAATAGAGTATTGTTAAGTACTATTATGCAAAGGAGAAAACGTTTCCTTAACAGTGCGCACTCAAGAACTTTGCTATGCGAAATTTCGGAATTTTGCTTCAAGAATGTCACTATTGCCCGATAAGCAATTAACTTGAAATTAACCCTTGGTTGGAAATTGAAACGTGCAAAGGAGAAGCCGACGCTTCTCTTTTGCAAAAAAATAACTCTTATTTTATTATTCTTAATTTAAGGAGATCCTAAAGCCGTCTGTTTTATCGACATTCTTTGTTAGAAGTAATCGGCTTTATAGAAATGCAAAACTCTTTTACAGAATTAAAGTACTATTATCGTGTGAGAGAATTTTGTAATTTTATAAAGCCAACTTCAAATTGCTCACGATTAAAATATTGAAAATTTCAGATACCAATATCTTTTTCATTTAGACTTCTGAAAACAGATGACTTTAGGATCCCCTTAAAACGCTCTAAAATAATGAAAGTTAAGTAGAATTGTCTGTAAGGAAGTTCTCTCAATTTTAGAAATATCTAAAAGTATCCTGATGCATTTGGAGTCGATCTTAAAGGGGTACTCGCAAATAGCTAACAAGATCTCGTTATTGAGATAATTTTAAATCGCGACTTTATATCATCGCGATATTAATTTAAGACTTTTTACGTTGCGTTATTTAAGACGTTTCAATTTAATGCTCAAAGCTCGCAAATTCCGAGATGCTTTTATAATAAGAATCATTGTAAAAGAACGTTCGTTTTTATTACTCCCCACTTTTATTTGCACCGAGAAACATCCGCAGCTCCTCTGCAAAGGCAAAACGAAATACTGCTCCATTATAGAAGCAACATCACATTATTAACGTAGTTCACTGTAAAAGATATTTCATTCCCTTTTCTTCTCCCTTCAGACCCGAAGCAAATTCGCTTAGAATATCCTTATCGAACATGGCATTATCTCTCAAAAGAGCGGGATAAGATTACTCGATTTGCCGGCAGGAAGATCGGAATCTCGTAACCTTTTAAACCGCGTCCCTCTAAAACACACCGAACTTGCGTTGTTGCACTTGTCGTCGAGGAGACGACGTGGAAAGTACCAACGACTAGGGCGAGTTATTTTTGCTTTTACGTGATCGTGCGCGACGGATCGCGAATGTGTTTTTACGGTCGGCGCGGGCTGATCGGCGGCGCGAAAATACGCGCGCATCGCCGATCGATTTAGTGCGCGCACAGTCACGGCCGGAAAATGCTCGAGCGTAAAACGAAAGGGGAAATTACCGTTCCCCAGTTCCGGGCTCCGGAGCTTGCATGCGGTGCACATTGCGGCCAGCTGAGCGAGAAAGGAATCGGAAATTTATATCGAGGAACCGTCTGACCTAGCTCTCCATTAAAAATGACGCTCTATTCCGTACGTCTCGCCTGTTTCATAGTTTACGCGACTACTGTAATTTCTCTACGTACGACAAACGCACGCCGCGCTTTACTTTAATAACATTCCCTTTCGCTTTAATATACACGGATTAATTGGCGAGCTTTTTTAGCTAATGCAACGCGTAATTTGCAAATACATATACTCGTTCACCTTAAAAATGCTTTTAGTGCACCCACAGAAAAAAAGTTCCGGATCCAATGCTATTAAACTTGAATGTATCATAAAATAGGATCGATATAGCGCCAATCATATTTATTACAGAGAAAGGAATTTTAATCTTAAATGAAAAATTCTCAAATCTAGAATAAAATAATAATTTATATCGTCTTTTGTCGAATTCATGCGTTGTAAGATGGAGGGAAAATTTATTCTGAACGCAAGAATATATAAAGTTACTATTGTCTCAAGATAGTAAGTCAATCTTTTTTAATTCGATAGAGGAGAGTAAGAATTTTTGACTTTATTTTGATACTGTCTCATTTTTATACTAAATGAGGTTGTGAGAAACGTAAATGCGTCGAGAATATTTTTGTCTCAGTAACAGAAATTCTTTCCGAGGGTGTAACAAGTATCAATCAAAAGCGAGGTGTCATCAGTGAGCTATCGGCCTATTAAAGAAACGCGCAAATCTGTTGAAACTAAAGTAAGGTACGGAAAGTCGCGTCGTCAGGTAATATCCTTCGATAAGTCGTTCCAAATATAAGAGCATGATTTTCAGTCGTTGTAAACTCGAATCGGGATTTTGCCACAAAGAAGCAACGCGACGGTAACATCGACTTCATGTCAGCGTAAAACTGCAGTCATTCTATTTATATGTATATTGGTTTTATTACTTTTCTAAGTAACTTTACCTTTTTCTAATTTTATAAACTAGGAAACAAGATAAAAAGCAAGTTAAACCGAAATCAATTAATTTGCACAGGTAGAAATAAACGTAAGTCGGTTTCTGTGACGTTGATACTTGACCAAATTAATTTTACTAAATTAATATAATTGTAGCGCTTTCACAGGAGAAAAGTGACAGGTCAAATATAGCAATTCTACAGGAGGATAATTTTAAAGTTCCAATCGGCTTGCAGATCGCGCACAGGTGCAACTACATGGTCCGCTAAATTGTTTTTATCCTTTTTCTTTTCCCGTCTTGATAGATCTTTCTCCATAATGTGAGAATCGTATTTTTCTTTTAAACGTTCCTTCCCTCTACCGTCGCTATTTTTAAACGAAATACAATCTTCGCATTGGTCCTTTTTGGATGAAATTTTTGCAACTATACTTACGACGCTTTTCCGGATAAGAAGTACATACATTTTCGAATTGATAAATTATAAAAATACAAGAATTTCTACTTTTGACTTGTCACTTTTATAGTACAAAGAAATTATCTTAATTATATAATGAGCTATTAATTATGTAATTGTTGTAAAGCGTAAATTTGTTCAGCGCAACAAAATTCTCGCCGTAAATTATCGTACGCAATAAAATTAAAAAATTACAGAGAGAGAGAGGGATTTTATTATAAACGTTTCCTCGTTTTCATTTTTTCGCTCATACATAGAATATTTACGTTTATGCCTCCAAATAATTTCACGTAATGCAACGAAAAAGTTAAATCTTGAACAAGTCGAGTAAAGCTATAATAATCTTAAATAATGAAACTACAGCTTTTAACATCAATAATAATATAACGGTTTTAGGATAATGTTGCGACAGTTTATCAGATATCGATGTTTACTATATGCAAGACTACAGGCCGCCGTTTTGATCGATCGCTTTACATCGAATGAACAGTGTCGTCCATATCGTCGATAAGCTCGACGACGCGGTGAAGCTCGATCAGGTGTGACCTCACCTTCAATACAACGCTTTAGAGTGACTGTCAGACGCCAATGTGTTCTGTAGGATATCTGCGAGAGGCTCGGTATCGTTAGCCTTGTTCCGGTATTCTGATATTGACGTGCCGTTACGGTGATACGAGCGCCAGCGTAAGATCCCGGAGAACCGGGGCGCGGTAAGGAAGGCTATAACATCGACTGAGATTGGCTCTTGCGTGCTAGTATGTCGGCTCTCATTTGAATTTAGATTCGTCTCTCTCCGTCTGAGCCCCTTTCTGTCACTCTATTCCTCATTCGTCCTCTCGTCCCGTTTTCTCATCCTCGCTAGCTCAACTTTTTCTTTCTCGAGGAGACACGTACCAGCGGGTCTACATACTCTAGAATCCCTCTGTTATGAGATTTTTCGCTTCTCTCTCCTACAGCGCTGCACGCGCTCGTCATAATCTACAACAATTTTTTTCTACCCGTCTCCCCAAAAATACACTGTCTCGTTATCCCTCCAAATATATAAAAAAAAATTCAACTAATTTTCGTAACCTAACTCAAATCTTCCTCGGTGTTGGGTGGCACACGTCTCTAACTTCGGCATCTTTTATTCCGCGAACTACTTTCCGCCCGAGAAAGCCGAACGTACTCTTCGATCCGCAGAACGACGCGAAAAATACGGCCTTAATATTCCAGACTCACTTCTTCACCCACGTCAATCGCGATCTTCGTTTCGCGATCGAGTTTCTTTGACATTCCACACACAGTTCTACGCAATTTTTCATTGACGACACGACACTGTGTATGCTGAACGTCGTTAGACCCTACATTCTTAAAGCTGAGAAGTAATGCGTCATTTCCAGTAGCAGTCACGATAGAATTGAATAAGCGCGAGAAAGAGACGCTCCTAATTTAAAAATTCATAATGATCTTCCACTTTGAAAAGAAGCAATTTAAATAAATCTTAATTAAAGCAACACAAATGACGCAACCAATCTTTGAGTAATTCAACACTTCAGGTAATTAAACTAACTTTTTTTTTATTTACACCGACGATTCACACGCGTACGTCATTTAAATCGAGCGTATCTAAAGTCCTGGTCGTAAGTAAAACGCTTCTTTCTCCGCATCGATTTGTCGATGGAAAGAGAGAAGATGCAAACCAAGACGGACATCGAGGCCCCACCCATAGATTATTGTACACACGTGTGCACATTATATCTATGCGGTGCGATCGCTTAGTCTTATTGTTAGTTTTATCATTAGGCAGAACCTAGCAGCGTGAGCAGTTGAAAGGGCCTTTTCACTCGACAAACTTGGATAGCCATAATGTAAGCTATTCTTTTTCACAATGTATTACGAGGTAGCTATAATATACATATATATAACTATGCTAAAGTTACGTAATATAGCTCCAGCTATAGTAATTGTACACAATATAAATTTAACTGTGCAATTAATACTTCGACTGTAACTTTCTATGAATACACGAGCAACCTAATTTATCGGGTTAATTCGAAACCGCAAATTAATAATTTTCCAATTTTTCGCTCGGCAGCGAAGTGACGACAAAAGAGTCCCACAAGTTGGCGGGACAAAATGTGCGACAAATAAAAAAGAACCACTTATTAGAATTGGCTCCGCTCATTTCGTTCCGGCGACTTATAAGACGTCGACAAAAGTAGGAGCAAACTTGCCCGAGGTGCCCGAAATCGCGTCCGTTGAATTTAATGGAAGCTCTCGCGCTGAATTTTACGAAAATACGTTCGAGCCGACGACAACGATTCTCTCGTGTACACACATACGCGTACGCGGGCTGACGCACACAGCAATTGACGTGGACCAAAAGCGCAGATGGACATGCATGACGAAGCTGCTGGTCCAGCTGCTGCATCGCTGACCTAAAACGGCCACCGCGTGTACTATATAAAACGTGTAACCGGCGGAAGTGTGTCGG
The DNA here is from genome assembly GCF_000949405.1 of Vollenhovia emeryi. Lineage (NCBI taxonomy): Eukaryota > Metazoa > Arthropoda > Insecta > Hymenoptera > Formicidae > Vollenhovia > Vollenhovia emeryi. The sequence continues at coordinate 913,670 of NW_011967195.1, forward strand.
TTGACAATTTCATCGTTATGCGCGAATGCGCCTCACTCGAGAAATTGCAACGGGACTCCACATTTTATAGACCATAAATAGCATGAAAAATACTCGAGCGCTTTAACAAGGATACGCCCTACGAATCATCCAACTGGCGGTGCCTGATTAGAATATTACAATTAAATCTCTCCTGTTTTCAGATTCAGGCCAATCCCCTCTGCGAATCCATATAATTCACCCCGTCCCTACTTTTTCGTTAAACGAACGCGGTTACGGTAAATGCATCGGATCACAGTGTTTTTACCTTGATTGAAGAACTGAAACGTAAAAAGTCTACCGAAACGAATTAATAATTTTAATCCTTGATCGAAGAAGTCGACGCGGTAGGGTGCAAAATCACGCGAGAGTCAAAGGCCGCCGTTTCGCGACTCGAGGCGGGGGGAAAACCGCGGAGAAAAATACCGGCAATTTCCCAAATCCGTCCGGACTCACCGCGTACGAAAATATTGGTGAACGGCGAAGGAAACAAGAAAACTGAGCGCAGCGAGGAGGAAAAGACCGGGTAGGGTTTGGGGAGATGCGCGACGCGATGCTAAAGTTCGTCGGTGTCGACGATGGTGGGAAAGGTCGAACATCTGCGGGAGCAAGGAAGAGAGGAGAGGCCGGGTGGACGAGAGGGTTGCAAGGGCGGGTGGAATATAGAACTTTGAACTGGAGAGAATAAGCTACGACGAAACGGTGGCGCGCTCGGGAATGACGACGTGGGTAGAAGAAGGAGGGTAGGTAGGGCAGAGGAACGGGGTACGCCGTGAGTTATCGCAGCAACTATCTGCTCAAGCGGGCGGATTTATTTCTATAGGTACAATCTGCTGCGTGAAATAAAGTATTTTGAAAATAAGAGGGAAGACGCGATAGAGCCCCGAGATATCGCCGGCCATTTGTTCCGCGCGGGATACGCGTCTAAGCGAGCGCGCCCTCCGCCGCAAAATATTTCCGCGTGTGTGCACGCGCTTATATCCCTCGCTCCGGAGCTCGCTCGCGAAAATTCCCGTCCGCTCGTACATCGAGCGAGCCGGTAATTGAGGATAGCCGGCGGAAAAACATCGATGCATCACGAGAGACGGAGAGAGAAAGAGAAGCCAGTGCGATATGTAATCCGGTAATCCGACGTTGCAAGTGTGAAGGTGCAACAGCAATCCAACGTCTAATATCGGTCCCTTAAAATTTTTCTCTTCGAATTAATTTTTTCCTCGCGAAAGGAAAACGAAGAGGTAAAACATTAAGAAAAAACGTTTAAGAACCTGTGAGGTAAACGTACTTTGACTTACTTTTCGGAAGATTATTACAATTTCTTGCTCATATACATCTACATGGAGAATTATTTTTTTTGTATTTTATCCTCAAAATCATGTAATCGCGGGACAGCGTGGCATTTCCAAGAATTCTATGAATTTTTAAATTTTACCATACATTTTACTAATAGAATGTATGGTAAAATTTCAAAAAATTCATAAAAGTCTTGAAAATGCCACGTTGTTCCACGCACCCTCCGAAAGGATTTCTGTTACTGAGACAAAAAATATTGCATCACCTGCTTTTTCTCTTGTTTAACACTGCCGACATATGTCCTGTATGTTACTTATCTATATATATATATGTATATGTATTCTTTCGTAGCGTTTTGTCCAACCTCTACTTTATGTCAAACTGCAGCAGGTAGGCTTTGCAACAACAACCTTGTTGGTGCCTCATCTTTGGCGTTTTGTATTACTCTTTCTCTCACTGCATCTCTTTTTGCAAAACAGGAAATGAAATTAAAATTAAACATATTTACAGCAACATCAATCGACGAGTAGCAATCGATATAAATCGCGGTGCAAAAGCGCTTAACAATAGATTTCAAATATCAGAATTCGTCAACTTTCTTATACGCGATAAAAACGGGCGGTGTAAAAATGATAAAAAGTTATTAAACTTAGTATATATTGAAATCTCTCGCATAAAGTATGGAGAGAAATGCGCGATCACGGGCGTATAAAAACGTTATGAAGTACTATCATTAATAACTTCTCCAAAATCGATATGGCCGGCGCGGATTATGAATCGAGGAAAATCCCAACCAGGGTCATTTTTATCGTCGGAAAATGTCCGGATTCCGGCCAATTATTATCGACGAGGCGGATTGAAATATTTCGCGCGATGATGAGTGTAGGCTCAATTTGAAATGACTGTCCCTGCGGAATTAACTGAACGATCGTATTATACGATTATTATGGGTATCAGAATATGCGTATCGGAGGAAGCAGAAATCTCTCTCTCTCTCGCGCTGCAATACGCGGTCAAATGCGAGAAAATACGTCCTACCGGTCTGAAATACATCGAAATTAGGCGTGTGTGCGCTCGCTATATACGTGTACGTATACATATTATATCTGAGAATTAATTGCGCGCGTAATTCGAACAATACCGTGATTTATATTGTGCAGGCCGCGATAAAAGAACATATTATGCAGTAAATTATTTCTCCAATGAGATTTATTGAAATACTCTTGTGGCGTGATGGCCTACATTTAACAATTATTTTATGTATGGCGTTTGCAATGTTTGCAGAGTTACAAATTTAACTCGACGTTCCGCGAGGCCGGAAAATTCTTGTAATTTTTCCCTAATTGTCACATTAAAAACGTGTCAACATTACCATATTAATTTCTTCGAGAGGGGAAAAATATTCACCTGATCTCGTTGAAGTACGATATTCATATTAAAAGTTTACTGAAAATGTGTGACGTGCCAAAACATGAAACTATTCTCTCTCGATTTATTTTATTCGAGTTAAAAATCGTGTACACGTGTATAATTAAACAACAACACGATTCCAAAATAAATAATACCTCGGTTGCAAAGATTTTGCACAACTATTGTCGAGTAAGAGCAAACTATCTGCACTTGCAATAATTCCCGACGTCGCTAGGTATCGCGATTTTCTTGCTCTTTGGTAACTCTGCACGCCAGCAAGCCGGTATCAATATATCTCGACCGTAGCCGCGCTCATGGAAAAATTGCAGGAACGTGCCCTCTCTTAAAGCATCTCGAGCGAGGATTCGGAATGTACGAACGAAGATGGTTTATCGATGCCGATGTTCGAGATAAGCGCGTGTCACGATTGGCTGATCATTCTTCCGCGATACCGCAGAGAACATTCGATACGAGAAACGTATTACGGATCATGCCCGCGAGATTTTCAACGTTACTCGATAAAAAGTGGGTTCGCCGTTTTGTTTATGTAAATCCAGTCGCGTTCGTGCGAGCGAGCTCGGCCGGGTCGGCGATCCTCTAAAATTTTCAGCGATTCCGCCAGCCTGCGGCTCAGTTATTTTCACGAAAAATGTTTGCAGCCGCCGCAATACGCTGTCGCCACGGTACGAATTGGAAAATGCGGTATCCGAGGTGACGATTATGAAAGGCGGTGCTCGTGTGATGTTGGGAAGACAGCTGCGCCATTTGCATCGACCTCGCGCGGGAAGCTCATCGATGCCCGGCGAGGAAAAGAAAATCGATTTTATCCCCCTTTCATTTTCGTCGTTCCGAGTGGGCAAATGTATTTTTCTTCATTCGCAATATGCAAACATGTAAATTTTAAATTAGCACAGCATTACCGTGGACTCGATTCACGTCGACATACCCTCGGGTTACGATCTGTTTTTCAATATTATTTGTGACTTTGCATAAATACACACGAGATACCATGGACACGAGAGTAATACTTTTTTATGGCTTAAACATAGTTTGCATTTCATAATCGATTCCGAAGCTCCCGGGGTTGCATAGAGATGTGTTCGTGAAACATTCAAATTTCTTTAAATAATGAATGATAATCTGAATAAAAAGAGAATTACGGCGTCCCCTGAAAAAGAAGTTACAAGTATTTTAACGGGAAACGCTGCGCTCTTTTTCATTTGTCTTTCCTTTTAGAAAACAATGGTGATCTCCCCGGGACAAAAATCTTAATCCGGAACGTCGAGGTGATAACGAAGACACAACCGAGGCAATTATAGACGGGAGCTAGGGCGGTGATTTAGTGTCCCCTCTTATCTTTCTCACCCTCATACGCGTGCGGCGCTCTACGTGTTCCCCTTCGCGTATCTGTCCTTGGGTCCCCTTTATAAATTATCTTCCGTTGATAGCAATTAATGCGATTGTCATCCGATAATTCCTTACAGCAAGACTATGTAAATTTTAGACGCCTCTTCTACGGATGTCGCGCAGAAATATTGACTTCTTTTCGAGACGCGAAAGAGTCAAGAGCGACTTCATCATCTGACGAATCGTCATAGCAGAAATGGTCAACAGATAATTCAGATAAATTGGACAATTTTCTGAAACAACCTAACACAACTCTATACAGGCTCACTAACCTGATATAGGATCCACCGTTCAATCGAAATTCTACACTGACCAAATTTGCTTCAATCATTGACTTTTTGCGTTTTTTAATTCCGACTAATCTTCAATTTATACAATGGTATATTTTATTAATTAAGTTTCAGTATTTATTTCATTATATTTCAAATCTGCATGCGCTGATGAAAGCACCGTGTGACGTTGAATGTAATTATATCTATATTCATTAGTAAAATATATCTTTATCAATACTGTCAACCGAATAGCTCGTTAAACTTGGCCTCCTTATTTACATTATTGTTATTGTCAAACAGAATACGAGTGTTATTTTATACAGCAACATTTATTAGAGTAACGCTCAATTTCTAACAACAATAGCACAACGTAACTATGGAAGAATGGCCCCTTCATTTGTGTAAAACAGTAAAATTGTTAGAAAAGAATGGCCTAGCGTTCTAATGCCTGATATGTTCCTTGTTTCGAAATACGTTCAGATCTTTTGATTTCTTGTCTTTCCATCTTTCCACGTACGTTCTGTGTATTAAAATTGAGATGTATGTTTGCAATTCCGTTTAAATTGTTCGCCTATATTATATATACATATTGTATTACAACTTCAATATTCCGAAACTGAATACCAATGTTAATAGTAGTTGACTTTATTCGGTTTCACACCGCGAAATTCGAAAGCAGCTGGTTCGTCAAACAATCAATGCTACTGTACTTTTTAAACGAGACAGTGTGATAAAACAAACGTGTGCGAATGCTTTGTGTAGTAAATAAGTGTTATAAACACACAACAAGTAATTACTATTCAATTTTAGATGAAATAGCATTGGAATAACAGTCCGCCTATAATTTCGCCCACCACCAATATTAATATAAACTTCAGTATCCAGGGGCCTCCAAAATTCCCGATAGTATAGAAATGCACGCGATGAAAGATTCAGTCCCTCCCTCAATAAATAAGAACCCGGGAACGAAACGAAGACGCTGGCCGAGGAAAAGACTGCGTATTCTTTCAAGCGTGCGATGAAACAAGAGCTCGCGAATTTATCGCGAGTTATGCACGGGCGGCAACGGGTGCCACAATTCAATGCTCGATCCATCGAGTCAGTCTGTCTATGGGGAACGTTATCCGCGAGCGCCACGGGGGAGGAAATTTATTCGACAGTCACGGCGGTTCCTTGACCGACCAATCACGGCGCCGCCGATTCCGGGAGATACAGATCGCGATTCCTCCTTTCAGTGGTAACCGTATGGTAGGTAGGTTACGTCGTGTACGTACCTACGATGGAGAAAATACCGGGTTCAGAAGCTAAAATAGCATCGCGATCCGGGAGGAAGAGCTTTCGGAGCCCACCCACTCCCTCTTTCACCACTCCCCATCCCGAATGTAGATTAAGCGAGCCACGGGAATGGGTGCCTCGGATAACGATACGTGCTCCTATACGTGCGCGCGCGTATCCGCTGCCCCGACTGAACGATTTTGAGAACAAACGAATTAATTACGCGGTCCTACATGCGCCGCGGTTTGAGGTTTACAACGTATACGATCTGCCTTCTCGGCGGGGTAACTTTATATTCCCTGGACATACGGGACGGCCCCGAGACTATCGCCATTTCGTTCATTTACGGATCCTTGGTTTAATCGGATATCGATTTTTTTTTTTACGGGATTATCGAGGATTATATCGAGGCACTTCTCAATGAAAATGAACAGGAGTCTCTCCTGGGCGAAACCTTACCAATACAACATAGTTTTGATAAATGCAGGCGGGTAATCTTATTAAAGCAGAAATTTTAATTATCGATTGTCGCATTCAGACGTACCGAATCTGCACATCTGACAATTGAAATTATTAATTATAAAGTCTCGCCCATTCTAAATACCGTCCGTTCTTACTCTGAAATCTATGCCGCGACGTTCCAACAATCGCACGTAATTCTGCAACGCGGTTATATCGGAGACGTAGCCGCGCACGGTGACGTACACGTGACTTCCGGTAACTTTTGACCGCGCACACGGGGCGCCGCGTACATCTGCCCCTCCTCCCCCCCAGCGTAAAAACCTCAGCCCGATAGATTCCGCCTTGCTACCCGTGTCTTCTTATTTTGATTGCGAAACTTTTTCTCCCTCCCCCCCAACCCCGCACGAGGGACGGGAGGCGGAAACTTTCTCGCCGGCGGCCTTAGAATAATGGAAACGTGAGAAGACTTGCGCCGAACGGACTGAGCCGCGCCCGCAGATAACTAAGTCGCCCCAGACATCGCATCGCCCGCTCAATTTCTGCGGGCCTTAATCCGCCGCTGAAATTTCTCAACTATTTACTCCGTCTACTCCTGCCGCTACCACGCCGCGTGCGCGGCCGTAAATTACGTCTCGCGCAGCCCTCTCTACGGTATCGAGGGCCCGTAAAACCTCCGCGAGGCGACGCGTTTCATAAATCCGTACCCCCGTGCCTGAAAAACCACCCCGCGAGCTCCCCCCCCCCCCCTCCCCGCCCCCGGCCACTCGTGTCGCGTCGGCAGAAATTATTATTTATCTGCCACGTTTGCAGAACAGAGCACGCGTCACAAACGATCAGAATTAATATCGCGCGTCACCCAGCAAAATGTCAAAAATTGGACAGACATTGCGGGCACTGTTGCGCTTCTCCACTTTTACCTTTGTCGCCTGCAAACTTAAGTAATTAATAATAGATTCTTCCTAGAAGAATCGAAATCGATATACGAGAACAAAAGTCGATATGTGTTTCTAGAAAGTTTTTTTTATTACGCAATAAAATGTCACGCACAATACATATTTTTCTTTTTTGAAAGTTCCGCAGATAAATTAGTAAATTCCGAGGGGAAAACCGCTGACCAAAATCTTGTACACCAATGCCCACTAATGCCCAGTGGGCATTACCTTATCTTATTATCCTATTTATCTTGTTTTGTCATATTTTATCTTTATAACGTCCCAGCAAGGCCTAATGCCCAAACTAGTGCCCAAAAAAATGCTCAGTAACGCCCAGTAATGCCGCAAATCCGTACACCACAATGCCCTCAGCGGTTTACCCCTCGGTAAGTTCTAATATGAAAATGTGGAGGCCACGACAGATTCAGTTAGAGGCGAAATTATTGACCAGTAATATCGCGCAAAATTCACACACTTATTACTGTGCTTAGACAGATCAAATGATACGCCTATTATTAGATCGTATTATTTCTTTTTGTTTGCAAGTGTATTCTATAAATTTCAAATGACTCGTAGTTAGCATTCTAGCATATAATCAATAAAGCATATATAATAGGCTGTATTTTACAAGCTTATCTGGGCTTATGTGCAACTTCGTACTCACAATAAATTGATAAACATATTGTTCGATTACGCGTATCACGGGGTTAAACAGCGCTGATCTGTTTCTATGTCACGAGTAATAAATTTACGTGAGACATTATTATTCTTCTTTTATGATATTTCTATAATATTACCGCATTAATAGCTCGATATACGTACATCTATATCCCTTATACATGTCTGATAGAATTTTCATAGGTCCATTATCTCAGATTCGAATCTTTCATGACTCACCGATACGGCGCGCAACAGCGGAGTTGTAAACTATGTTGCAACCACATTGAACTGCAAAATACAAATATATCAGCGTTAAATCAACACCAAGTACACTTAATATTTCAAACAGTAATTGTTGCATACACACACACACACACACACACACACAAAATATATAACTGTAAATATTTAATTTAAATCCATAAGTAACAAGTAAATAATAAATACTTACCCCATTTCCGCACCGCCGTCGCCCGACACCACCTAGACCTCCTCCTCCTCTCGGGTTACTCGGTTACACAACACAACACTCGCGAAAATACGGCTAATTAGGCTACCGCGCACGCTGTAATAATCACAATACGATAATCGCGCGGCCCTTTGCGCAATTCTCTCGGTACATAGTCGTCTCGATACACGAATTAATCGCAGAATGATTGTTCGCGATGGGCATGATCGCGTTTCCCCAGCCTAAAGGCCGAATCAGACTAGCGATTGCCGACTCGGAATGGATTGGCGATTGACGATTGTCCTCTAGCTAATGAAAGCAAAGCGGCCAGCGATTTAATCGACTCTCATTGGCTAGAAGACAATCGCCAATCCCCAATCCGATCCGCGTCGACAATCGCTAGTCTGATTCGGCCTTAAGGCTAATGGCAGAGAACGATCCGTAAACGCGTAAGACTGTCTTACAATTAGTCGTAGACGTAAGGCAAGGCAGACGTCTACGACTAATGTCCGTTTCTATCAATGCAATATCTGCCATCGATCGTCGTCGCCTCGCCGGTACACCTTATCGGTAAAAAGGATAATCAGCGCGGCCTAATCATCATTAACCACGCGGAGGGAACGGGTTTTCTCCTAGTGCTCGTCGCGATAACGTTTCGCGGAGTGATGACGTAGTTACGCATACTGAACGCGTACTCTATAATACACACTCGCGCATACTAAATCTATCTTTTATTTGACGGACAAAATTGACTACATCTCGGCCGAGAAGAATTGATTTCAGTATCGCAATCTATTTTCACATCTTCGGTATGACGGAAATTGTATTGGTTTTAATGAATAAAAAAAAAAGAGTTGACACACAGTTTGTGGGATAATTTAATTTCTTTCTTGATTCATTAAAATCACAAGAAAAATTCTTTTAAAATTAATTAACTACACATATTGAAATACTTGATACATATTGAAATATAAAAAATTCCTAACGTATCACATTTAAAAAATAATTCTAATTAAAATCAAACATGATACGTCGGCATGTGATAGTAGAAATATTTTATTTACGTGTAATACCTAACAGATTATTTGTTCCAATATGTACTTTCTAAATAATATATCCCGTAAAAATCAGTCGATCAAAAAAATAAATCGATATTTAATACTTTCATTTATTACCAACGTTTATTATCAACGTCGCATCAGCGTAAAATATATATGATTCCGTGCGAGAATTACATTCGATACCATCGGCCAACTTACAGCTTCGTAAATTATCGCAACCTCCATATTTTCGTATGAGAAGTTTCGACGCATAATTAATCCCTATTAAAGTAGCTTACGGAATGGAATACGCTATAACATTATCAGCACTTGGTATAAAAACATATATAACTATATCTACGTATAAACCTTTATCTCTTGGCACGATCTTTTCCCAACTAATTTTATTGCACGTGTGAGAAAACACATAAATTATGACAAGAAGTTTCGAGACTAATAATATATTTTCATCCACATTGCCTTTTGAAAGTTGAACGATACGTTAGAGCTGTGCCAATTTGAACGAATACTGCAAAAAGAATTATCAGCTTATCTCGTATATTTTCTCGCGCAGTAAGATAAAAAGGTATCGAGAATTTATGTATGAGAACGATAAATTATTGTAACTCGAAGTGTCTCGTATAAAAGATATATTTGTGCGGAACAAGAGGGATGTATCTGCAACCGTCGAAAAGATGGATTTTCGCGATAATGCAGTTATGTTAAAGAAGGAAATAACCGGACGCTCCCGAGGAATATTTGCGGCGAGGCAATTTCTTAAGACAATGCACTTGGTCGATTAACTCGATATGGATGAGCGAAAGGATGGTAAGAGACAAGAAAGGAAGAAGGGATAACGCGTCGGAGAAAGGAAGTTGGCTTCGACGATCAATCAATGGCCTCGCGACGCCTCAAAATTGCGAAAGCGTTCGGGACGTGCGGAGCGGAGCGGAGTGCCGCGATGCGACGGTTTGCGTCGACCGACGCTACGGATCAGTCGATAATTGATCGGATGCCGAGGCGGTAAACACTTCGTCATTGATTGATGAACTAATCAACCTTGCTAAACTTCCCAGTGGATTCTTGCCCGGACCTCGGCGCAACCCTTCTTCCTCTTTTCTTTGTTCGCGGGCAGATCGTAGACGAGAAAGCGAGTGAGGAAGCGAGCGGGCCTGCGACGGCGAAAAGTTTTTCTCAAATTTCTCCCATTTAACAGTCCATTAGTCGGCTTGCCAAGAATTCTTGGGTCTGTCGTGGGGACCGAAAACATTCCATCGTCGAAGACTTTATGACGGAAACGGACGAGGGATAAACTTTGCTACTTAAGTTGCTCTTACTCGGTGCCTAAGATTGATTTTTTTAAATTACTTTTGCTAACTAAATAATCGGTAATATACAGTGTAAGTAATTAATCTTTAAATGATACTTATGAAAAATTGTAAAATATCAAATATTAGATATTTAAAAAAATAATAGAATATTGTAGCACAAATATTCTACCAATACACATATAAAAATATCTAGAGTACAAATGATACTTGAAAACTTGCAACGGTTTAAAAATATTATTTCAAGAATCGGATGATCTGTATAACGCAAAAAGGAGTCTATTGTGAGAGCCAGTGAGTAAATTAAATTTCTCACTGCACTTTCCAAATTCTCGCGTACTGGCCTCAAAAATCTCCAGTTCAATAGCCATCCTGGTGATGGAATTCTTCGGAAGTTTTAACCGTCCAGCAGTCTATTAACGGGTTTTCTGAAGTTCTTTTCATTCGCGTTTCACGTCGCCAAAATCGTTCGATCGGGAAAGCTTTGCAACGCCGTTGGCACCCGAAAAAATTCGACGTATTATCGCACGCAGCGATGTCCGTATGGCAAATTGAAAAACTGGCTTCGTCGCTCGAACTTCGCAAACAGTGCTCACGTATTCCGGAAATTCCGGCAAAAGGAGAAGCAAACTACAGAATCGGGTCATTTCCACGAATCTGATAAAAATTTTTTAATCGTGTCTTTTAATTAAATATCAACCAATCAACTTTTTTCTAGAAGATTCTCCATGTCGAAATATTGGAGAATAGAATTAAAAAAATTCTCCAAAAGCATTCTGCGATGGCAACGTAATTCGCGTTGTAATGTAAATTTTAACTTATTCCAAAACTTTCTACTGAAACGTTTTGACTTCAAATTTAGCTGCTAATAAATCCAGCGTCGAATCTACTTGCAAATGTTGAAAAATTACAAAGCGACACGCAATAAATATTTCCGGAGCATCGAGATTTCCGCAACATATCCAACTCAAAATAATATTCTGACGTTTCATCCCTCTCACGTATAAAAGTATAAAATAAAAAAGCCATCGTTCAATTCATTGTATTAGACCGCAGCACTCGACAAGACTCTTGCATTTTCACGAAACATCCACGAGCAATTTTATAAAACCGGTGACTTCTCGTCGCAACTTTCCTATTTCGTTGCCGCGTGAAAATACGTAAGGAAAATCGAAATTAATTTCGGCGAAGAAGAAGGAAAGGAGCTCAATTAACTACCGCCACCCGAGAGACACGGGACAAGAATCCTTCGCGTTTATTACTACACTCGGCAACTCCGCTCGTTCTTATCGTCGTGCCTCATAATTCTTCCACGAGCCGACTAGTGAAAGTAATTTAATGCCGCGCGCTTTAGATACCTCCGACGCGATTCGTCTCAATTTCTCGGGGAAACAACAGCGGCGACAACAACAACGGGCGATTTGACCAATCGAGAAATACCAATGGAAACGCGCCGGAGCTGTGATTTCCCAGCATATAGATCGCGCGCATTCTATCGTGCCGGAGAGGCGGGCGGGGCAGAGGCGAGGGAACGAGTTATCTTGAGAAGCGTGTTAAGGTGCGCGATAAAAATTGCCGGTGATGCAGACAGTCTCGCGTCGTCGATATCAGACAAGCTCGGCGAGGACGACGGGGCGGACGGATCGAAGCCCCCGGTTCGTCGACATCGCGTAAAATAATCTTTTTATCTATATATATATATATACCCCCCTGTCAATGTCGCGTTCTTAAAGGGGACTTTAAAGTGCTCGTCGGTCTTTGACTGCATTTGCATCGCGCGTCACTTAATATCGGAAGACTTTGTCGGTTCATTTTCTTAGTCGCGCTACTCGATACTGATGTCGCGCCTCGCTATTAACTCGTTTCGCAAGTGCCATAGCGCTACACCTTGCATCAATGTGTATTATAAAATTTCTAAAATATACGTATACGTTTTGACAAGCGATCCCCTCGATCCTGCGCTCGAATTTAATGCAAAATCCGAGAGATCGTTACGTTGAAATTGTCAACCGTCTCGGTTAAACAACCATAAAATACAAATGAAATTATTGTATCATTTTTTGCGTGTATAAAATGCCACGTACAAAATGCAATTGTATTACATAATTAAGTGTGTTACATAATGTACTAACCTTTTGACAATAACATGAAATGATGCATAGTTGATATTAATATAATAATTACATAAATTGCAATATAATATTGTAATGTTACATTGTATTATAATTACAATATCGCGTTACACAATTATGATCAAACAATGTAACACAATTGCGCGCGTATATACAAACGAAATGATGCGTGTTTGCAATCGGAATCGGAATTGCCAATAAACCGATAACTAGGATTACGCATCAAAAGCAGACCGCTTAGAATTTATAGCATACCGCACATGTCACTAAATTAAATTGCAAGCACTCCGTGTACAACCTTTTCTCTGACGGAATTTGTAACTAACTAATTTCATCGTGTGCTTCACACAGAGAGAAAGAGAGAGAGAGAGAGAGCGCGCGCGCGCGCGCGAGACTGCGAAGGAATCAAAAGATTATAATTATATTCGCAGTCATCCAATTACGCTTCACAGAGCGCGCGCGCTTTTAATCATCGTCGCTGCGTGCCGAGTATCGCGCGGGCGAGAGAGAAATTATAAAAATAAAGAATCCGCGCGAACGAGAAAATGCGCGATTACAGAATTTGTTGGTATTTTTCAGCGGGCGCATTATCAAGACCGGGGCTCGGTCGTCCTATTAGTCGCGCCGCGGCAATTCAGTTTTCGAGATGGAGGAAAGGACAGAAACTGGCAATAAGAGGGAGGGGAAAAAAATAAGAGAAACGGAGGAGCGGGAGGCGAGCGAAAATCCGCAATTACGGCGAATCACTTGGCCGACGAAGGAATTCTCCATTTCCGTGAGACAATATTGTCCGTCACATCGCATTTCTGCGAACGCATATTTGTTGTTTGGTCGGTCTTCACGGCAAATTAGAGGCAGAAACCGCTGCGGGGGCAGCGATAAAACGAAGAGTTCGTTTCCGTGCGACACGCGGCATCGAAAGTATTCTTAGCGTACAAAATGTCTCCTGTGTTACCTTCCGTGATGAATATCTTACTTTAGAGCAGACGTTTCCAATGAAAAGCGTCAAGATATTTATAATTTTTTAGTTACAAACAATAAGATAAAGATAGTTTAACACACTTTATCGCGACTTGAAAATAAATTAGTGAGATGAAGCTGACAAATAAAGATTGAAATTCAGATATATTTTACTTCGAAAATCTGTAATTCAAGTATTAAATAAATTCAACAAATTCTAAAAACGGTAAGAAAATATTGAAAATTTTATCGCTCAACGAATTTAGAAATTTCTAAAGAAAGGAAAACATTGAGAGAATTAGCAGCGGTGTAATTCAATCTTTGGAAATAGAATTTCAAGTTTTACATCGGAGAAGAAACTCATAACTATTCCTAAAGGAAGCACAGGTACACGTAGCTACTTCTGAATATTGTATCGAGGACTAATCACCAACCGAATCAGCGTAGTTGCATATTCTCTGTATATGGACAATACAGCATTCCGTAATCCCTAAAGCACGAATGCAACCTCATTAGATTTTCTCAATTTTTAATATCACTTGGGCGATCGCGATAACGCGAATTATTTTTTAGAGAAGTGAGCGCTGCGACAAATAAACATAACTGCGCTATTTACACTACAATGGCGCATATATATATATATATTTAGCGACGAATTATACCCTGAAAACTCGAGTTGCGAGTCGAATGAACGAATAAACGAGCGGCGATGTAGACCCGCGTAAATTTCATCAGCCGCGCACACGCGAGCGGCCGCGTGATTCTATTTTTCACTGACAAATGCGATAAAACACGTAAGTAAAAATCTTTAATGACTCATGCGTGGCAGAGTAATGGCCGTGCGTGCTTAAATTTAATACATGTCCATACTTTTGTCAAGAGCACTGGCACATTGCGATATGCGCAACAATATAGTGGCAATAGTGAGAAAAAATTTCGCAACCAGAAAAATTGATGTTAAAGAATTAATTCTAATATATTTTAATAATATACTTTGAGAGCACATATCGGCCTGTAATCTACAAGAATTTGTTATTTAAAATATAAATATTCGTTATTCAATTTATATTATACTATTAAAATTTAGTTAAGACTTCGAGCTTTTTCAACAAACGCGAAAAAACGGTTGAAAATTGTAGAAAATACGTTAAACATTTTGCGAGTAATTAAATCTATGATTTGCATACTGCAACGATATCAGTTTCTTCTTAAGATCAGTGTAACAAAGTTTAACAATGTAAGCATAAATGCAAAAAATACTGATAGCATAAGATTTATGAGCGCAATTCTGTGACAAAAGTTCTGTTTCTCGCAATTGTAAGAGAATCGCGCGAGAAAGTGCAGTTCGTCTACCATTGTGAAAAATGAAAGAGGTATTGATCAGGAAAGTTTCATTACTCGCTTGAACATTGTTTCGGAAACACGCGTTAAAGCCACATTAGCTCGGAAAAAATGGCACTGAATCATCCGCGCAATAAAACTCGCATGTAAAACGATTTAAATCTTGTTTTCGGTACACGAGTTTGGAGTCTTCATCGACCATTATAATTAGACAATGTTTTAAGTAGACGCTTTTCACGTTAACTACCAAAAACTTGAGGTATGGGACAAATAAATTCAGTATAAACTCTATCGTAACTGTGTTCGATGTCGTCAATTTCGCGTTTCGCAGCCTATCTACAATTTGGAAAATTATTTCTTTACTTGTAGCTTTCACGAAATAATGTTTGAAAACGCCATTTGTAATTTAGTGACAAGGAAACGTATGTAAGTATATGAACGACAACGCGGGATCAAAAGAGAGCGAAATTAATTTTTCAGTAGCGATTCCTCCATTTATTGAAAAAGATCTGCATTTTTACCACGCATTGTGTCCGCACGGAATTTTTTATTAGGTTTTTATTAGATGCATTCCGCTTCGCGCAGTCGCCTGCGCGTGATAATTACGTGCATATCTGGCGGACGAAAAAATGAGCAGAACGGAAGATTCTGCAATGCGCCCGTCATGACAGGCGTCAGTTAAAAACTGCGGTGGTTACGGGAGAAAAATCAGATTAATGCTGCCAGCCGGAGACGGGCTTCTTCTAAATGCAAATTACTCGCCTTCGCTACGTAGGTAACGCGGGTGACGTAGACAACAGGCCGCGATAATTTGTCGCCCAACATCAGTGCGCGCCTCGTTATACCGGGTTACCGTTAGCCAAGTGTCTAGCCACGAATTTCCATAAACCTCCCGCTGATGACAATGCAATTATTTCCGAGTACGATTTGTTGTCACGTAGGATCTTGTTTAAACGATCTCATCTAATTAGCCGCGGCACCGCTGATCCCGTCTTGCACGAATTTTCTATAGTTAAAAATTATGCAAAGTGATGATAATTTTAGATATGAATCACGAATTAAGAGGAATAAAAGGAAAATTAGCATACTCTATGCCTATTTCACCGCGTAATTGCTTTGCTGTAACAGAAAACGTTCGTCCTTTTGTCCGTTACAATATTGGAAACGAGGGTATTGCAATAAAAAATGAAATTTTATATTTACTTTACTAAAAACCTTTCGCGTTCCACAAAAGAGATATGGATAACATAGTTTACTTAAAGACTCAAATGTAGATATACGTTATACTCTTTGAATATCGTTACGTTATACGCTTTGATAATCACTAGCAAAATCTGTAGCTAAAATAATTTTTAGAGAGAACTATTCGTTAACCATATTAAATGTAATATAAAAATTACTTTAGCTACAGTTTTTCCGTACCAGCTCCACTATCCACATAGAAATAGGAACGCAGATACTCGTGTCGTAATAAGAAAGGGAAATGGTTCTATGGTTTCCGCGTCCTATCTTCCGTGGATGGGTAGTTTTAACTGCCAACAGTTTTATGGCAAGCTTTAACCCTTCGTAGCTTTTACTTGTTTCCCTCCTCCGCGTCTAGGTATACAGATTCTACAATAAATTTCCTCCCGCCACTTGCCAGCTCCATTTAAGCAAAAGAGTAATTCAGCCATCTTACGATCTTCCCTGGCAAAGGTGACGCGAGGATTAGGCGCGATCCCGTCGAAGGGCCGGCTTCAAGTTCAACAGTTTCAGAATTTCCGCGCGTTCCTAGCAACTGGACTTCGACTATCGAGAGTTCACATAAAATTATTACTTCAATTTCTACTTTAGTTGTAATTTAGCGATTACAAATTGTTTCCCTTGGCTTTTAATTTAATTAGCTGTCTTAAAATATGCGAATGTTTCAATATTAATGTACAATTAGTTATAAATATAACCCAATATAAAAGCTATTAGTATAACCAAATGTGATTAAAGAAAGAAAAAAGCATTTATAAAGCTGAGAATAAGGTTTTCCTGTTTTTCCTGACAATTTATAATTTGCGACAGAATTCATAATCTATTCATATTTTCAAGTACTAATATGAAAAAGAATTGAAATACTTGTATATATAAAATATACGTACGCACACACGTATATTAAAATATAAATAGATACAAATAAAAATATAAATACAATTAATTCTATATGTTGTAATTTCAGATTCATTATAGATTGTCTGAAAAGTAAACTTAAAAAAAACGTTAATTATCACAATTGGCTGTCCTTGAATAATATATCATCGTATAATAAAAAACACATAAATCATCAAGATATATGTACAAATGCAAGTACATATCTCAAAATTTGCACAGATATTAAACTAAGGGAAGCGAGGGCGTAGGATTGCAATAATGAAATAAATTACGATTTGTGTATGTGTTGTCTGAAACTTTAACGAATTTTAAATGCTCGGATGCGTCCACGATCACTCGAGGTAAGAGATTGGATTGCATGTGCGGTGCGACGCGCGGCGCGCATTACTTAAAATCCGCGGCAAACGCCAGGTCGTAACGAAGTTTGCGACGTCATACAAACGGGTCAAAATGCCCGCCGGATCCTGGAGATCCGGTCGCGAGGACTGTGGCTCGAAAGGAGAAAGGTTTCGCGAGTACCGCGCCACGGCACTCTCCGTGAATAATTTATTTTACACGATACAATATACCCCGAGGCGTAACTATCCATTCGCGCAAATGAAATTTTAACGCGATTGTCCCTCAATAAGGGAAACGGAACTCGCGCGACTCCCAACGAAGTGAAACGTAGCAGATCGTTCTACTTCCGTTTTCGCCAAAGTTTATCGGGGAATATTTGCACGCCGTGAAATCGTCGTACGTTCGAAAGGGAAGTGTTTCAAAAGTGAAGTCGAACTATCATCGCGGAGTATCAGCTCCGCTCGACGATAAGTGCTCCTTCGAGAGTACCGTACTACAAAATAAATCCGACGTATATGACGTATAGACTGAATTAAGCTTATCACGATCACCGCGATCCTGAGCTCCGATATCTGAAGATAAACCCAAAGTAACAAATAATATAATATCGTAACAATTTTGTAATTTAAAATTTGAAATTTAAGAAGGAAATTTGGGATTTAAACTACGTATGCCAGTATGCGTTATTTATAATTAATCATGTTAGATTCAAAACGCATGTGCGCACCTGTCATTATTTTATATAGAAAAAAATCATATATTGTTAATTTTTCTATTGAAATTAGTTTCACGATGCAACTTCATCGATTACACTGTTACGTTCCACAGTAGCGACGATCGCACGAAGTCCATGCATTTTTTCCAGAATAATTTATCTTTTAATGGAAGACAAATTCTGTCCACTTTGAGGAAATAAATAATTTGGGAGTTTTATTTCGGTAGCGTGATCTAATAAAATTGCTACAAATTGCTTGGTAAAATAATTTATGATCATGATATTACAGAGAAGAATTTAGCATGCGAGTCGCTCAAAAATTAATAATATTCAGTACAATACTGATGTAATCATAATATTAAAAAATAACGACGTAGATACATTTCACGATTATACATTTTGATCTTGTGTGCAACCTTTAAACCGGAGTTGTCAAGATCATTCTCACGTATAATTTATTATATCCCATAAGTTTCTACCGATGCAAGTGCGGCTGAGAGGTAGACTAATTTCATTGCCATTACGAGGTGATCTGGTTTCAACAAAGGTATGGAGCTGCCGTAATTTCCTGCGACTGCGTGGAAGAAGTGATCGAGTGCGCGAAATGCTATTATTCTAGTTTCATCCGTAATTTAATACCAATCGAGGAACGAGTGCTTTGCAGCAATAATCTTGAAATTATTATTAAGTATCTCTGTTTTACTTCGAAATGTATTATCCCTTCCGCTCGACGTAAAGAAACTTTCTAATATATAATATTTTAGCTAATGCCCTGTCACACATATCTAATTTCCGAAACATGGATATATATTTGTATTTGACTCTACATTTATAAAAGATCAAAACAAATATAATAAATGTAATTAATATTTTTAATTTGTGTCAAGTAGAAAAGAATGGATGCATGAAATGGAATAGAAGATGAGATTGAAACAGCGAAGCAGTATTTTAATCACATCCCGAACAAATGCGCGATGTGCTCCCTGTGTAATACACATTTATTTCTCTAAAATATATACAGGGTGTTTCCTCTAAGTTGAGCACGTAGAATATCTCGAAACGTACAAGTTCCAGAAGAAAACTTTTCAGACAAAAGTTGTAGGGTTTCAAGTAACGCATTACGTAGCAATATCAGTATAACCTTGAATGGCGTTGTCAAGATCACGTAAATTTTGTGTATGTTACAATACACAAAAATTTTCACTAATTGGAGCACTATTGGAGCATATTCCCGAGACCAAATCAAGTGAAAAAGTCCTGTACTATTTTTCCCTCCGACAAAGTTATCGAGATATCATAAGCTACATAAATATTTAAAAAATTATCAATTTTCTCTTGAATATCTCAAAAAGTACTAAAAAATGTTTCAGACAAAGTTGTTCATATTAATTAGTAGAATAAGATAGTATAATAAACAGTAGGGGGTTCCATTTATAAAATTGAAGGCGACCTTCACGTGATCTTGACAACGCCATTCAAGTAATGCATTACTTGAAACCCTACAACTTTTGTGCGAAAAGTTTTCTTCTAGAACTTATACGTTTTGAGATTCTACGTGCTCAACTTAAAGGAAACGCCCTGTATAATATTTTCTCTGTCGAAGCCCAATAAGCTCGAAAATGCTTCGTACTGCGTTCAATTCTACAAAACTGAGAGAAGATAAAAATTAATTAACTTACTCAAAAATGCATTTATTTAAACAGCGCGCTTTCAGAGTAAACATCGATAAAGGATCAGTTGCGCGAAGACGACGTTGTCGAGTATCGCGCATGCATCCTTGACCTGGAATACATGGAGAAAATGCCGTTTGACATTAAGGAGACACTCTCGAGGGGGTCCTTATCGCCGAATAATTCATCGTTGAGCCGCACCGAATTTATTCCATACGTTCCGTTGAAACTTGACAGCGAAAACGAAACGCGGAGTCAAGCAACCGTGGCGAAACGCCCGCGGCGTTCGGCGATTTTTGGCGACACAGAGGAAAAAATGGTACTTACTATATGGCGGCCCGTCGACCGGAACGAAGGCTAGGCGATGAAGGAAAAACGAAAAGTGTGTCAGGGCAAATTGCGCGGCGCGACACCGTCAGGCGACACGTGACGGTGACACGAGCTTTTCAATTAATCAGAAATAAACGATGTCAACGGCAAACCGACGAAAACCGATGCCGGGTACAAATGTTATTTATCGTCAAGCACGTGGCAACCCCGTAGGATGTTGTTTAAACGATCGCCCGAATGTTATCGTGACACGTGCTTTATGCGTGCACCCCGGCCATGGGAAATTTGTGAGACTTTCCCGTCAGTTTTGACACAGTTCGCTTCCCTGGCGGTTATTTACGAGGCGAGAGAAACATGGGCGAGAATTAAACGGATTGTATGAGCATTAACGCGTATTTGCATACCTATTGCCACGGGATAAATATAAAATATTTATCGCGCGAATTTTCTGCGTCGTCCAGTTCTGAGACTATTAAACCTGCTAGTTGCAGCGAAAGCTTTTAAAATTATTTTTGATCCCCCATTAAAGCCTCATCGTTATTTTTCTATTTGGAAACTAACAAATTAAAAGTAATTACACTCAATGTGAACTTGAACTCTTCTTAACAATTTCACGTTTTTCACAAACAATTTTAATAAATTTCAATTAAGATTTATAGAAATGTGGAAAATTTGTGACTTGATGCAAGAAAATTAAATATTATTGATAATTTGTAAAAACTCAAAGCGAAAAGTATCGAATTCACCTAATATTAATCACGTTATCGAAAGAGAATGGAAATATATAATTTGATTTAATATAATTAAATGAAATGTTTAAAAATTAATCTTTTGCTCTCTCTCTCTCTCTCTCTCTCCCCCCCCCCCCTCCTTTCTCTTATGAGTTCGACTCGATATAATATTAATACAATATTTAAATAAAATGTGTTCAAATATTAATCTTTTGCAATATGTTTTTCTCTCTCCGTCTTTCACTCTCTTACGAGTTCAACGTAATGCTTTGCATAATTTGTTATGTAACTTTCCAAGCATTCAAGTCGCTTTATCATACGCAACTATAATCGAAAAACTATATTTTTTACGATCTCTATAAATTCTCGGATTTATGTCAGGTCTCCCGATAAAATAAAATTGAGGGAGAAATATTAGAATTCCTCACTCAATTGCGACAAATAATTTGGACCGTGAAGGATTAATATTATTAACGTATTAACGACGCGAAACCTTTTATTCCATGATTGATGTAGTCGCATTAAGCACATATATCGCTAAACTGTGTTATATATTGCTTAAACTAAATTATGCTACACAACTCAAAGCTCCTCTCACGTTCTCCTGCTCGGACATAAAAGCGGTATATCTGCACTTCCGTTTAGCATACAGTATGATCGATTGCTTCTTTACGATTCCGTAACGGCGCTCTACCTTTTACATGAACCGCGCGCACTTCGAAGATAACATTTACGTTGGCACAGCGAAAGTTTCCATTTCATTTAGATAGAATTGAGCCGCGGTGAGTAATGGAAAACGCAAGGTGCACAACCCGGAATTGATTTCTCGTACAACCAATTTCGCGAGCCGGCGTCCTTGGCAGCGATATTCTCTCTCTTTCCGCGATCGTGCGAGTCCTACAAAAATAATCTAACCACGTTCCGAGGGACTCCCGTGGCCGTCGCGCCGGCGAGGTTGAAATCGCCGCTATCGGTATGCACCTAATCGCACGGCGAACCTAATCTACCGTGGGCCCGGAAAAAGCGATTTTTCCTCCGCGGCGGCGGTGCTCGCGACATGATGAAATTTACAACGGTGCTTCCCTCCCGCACATCCGAAACGAGCGTTATTTATGCTGACATGCAATTAACTTTTTTCGCCTCGCTTCCCATTTACATCGACCTGCGGTGTATTGCAGTTGCGCCTGTATATGCGGCGCGCGATTGCGATTACGCTGTTACGAGCAACGACGACGCGGTCGCGCCACGCAGCGGGCGAAGACAGTCGAGAGAGACTAACGGTCAATTATTTTTAATATTTCATTGTATAATCCCCCCCCCCCTTACGTCGCCATTAGGGTTAATAGCCCGCAGCGTTCGAGGTGCGTCGATCCTTTTTAAGGGCCCATAATTAAAGTCAATCGCGTTACCGGAAACGGTCCATTAGACGCACTTGCGGATGAAAGAAGTCTCTCGATCGTGGATCCGCCTCGTGAGTCTTCTCGACGACTGGCCTGGGTCCGCGCTCTCTCTCTTTCTCTCTCTTGCAAGGTTCATTTCCCTACTTTGTAAAGGATACGAAACGCCGATATTTCATTTCGGATATCTCGGAGCGTCTCGACTAGCAATACTTTACGTTCGACGTTACAGAAATATCGATACTTCCTAATTATTTTTTAATTGGTTCTGCTACAGTCACGTCAAATTAAATTTACGTTTCACCGGAGTGCTTTATGTCGAGAATTAGACAGGAGTTACGAAAGTAAATGAATACGTATTTACGTTTGCGTTGTTGCGAGACATTGGTCTCTAAAGCGTTCGGCAGATTTTCGCAGGAACAACAAGCGGTACCGACTCTAGATTCCGCATTTACGTTTCCGTTTCTATTATACAGGGTGTCCTGTAATACCCGCCTCACCTCTTATTTACGGATAGAGCGGATTAGACTGAGTCGAAAAGTCATGTACCATTTTGCAATTTTCGCAATAGTAAACGAATTATTAATTATTATTATATAACAGCTCCCCGCGCGCCTAGCAACGCCGATCGCGGGACGGCCGCATCTCGCAGTGCACTTGAATTGGGTAAGGCAGCGATTTTTAATAATTAATAACTCGTTAACTATTGCGATAATTGCAAAATGGTACAGGACTTTTCGACTCAGTCTAATCCGCTCTATCCGTAAATAAGAGGTGAGGCGGGTATTGCACAACACTCATGTATACATTTTTTCTATATTAATTCGCCGTGTAAATCAGTGCACGTTATATGTTTTATTAAATGTAAGAACAAGAATTGTCGCGAACATCGTAAGTCGTGGTCGCGTACTCCTCGAACGTGCGCGGCGTACGCGGCGTGCTTTTGTTCTAAATACAGCGCGTAAATCGGCTTTCGCGACTCCGTGTATTTTTGTCCGTCGTGCAATAACCCCTATGTACACGCGCCGTGGGAGACACATGGCGCCGCGTGTAGTCGATTCATCGAATGGGAATATAATGGAACGCTCGCAACGATTCTACGAGAGAGGGAGGAATACTCTTGGTATGTGGACGGTGCCACTCGCACGGATGTTATGAGAATCGCGCGGAAGGGAGATAACGAAATGTATTATTATCAGCCCCCTCCCCCCCCCCCGATTATGCGCATTGTATACGTGACAAAGGATATTAGTTTCGCGAAAATGTTGACACGCGCGAAACACTCGTATATCTGTACATGCAAAGATGATACAAAGTATTCGCATGAATCTTTTGCATAATTAGTGCTGATGTTAAAAGAACCATCTTGTTCGCAAGCTCTTTTCAGAATTGCAACATTTTTCCAACTGAGATCTTCCTTTATCTAAACACCTTGCGACAGAGAATCGGATCGTTTCTGCCGAGGGGGAAACCGCTGACCAAAATCTTGTACATCAATGCCCACTAATGCCTAGTGGGCATTACTTTATCCTGTTATCTTATTTTATCTGATTTATCTTGTTTTATCTTATTTTATCTTATTTTATCTTTCCAATGCCCCAGCAAGGCCTAATGCCCAGTAATGCCGCAAATCAATGTACATCACAATGCCCTCAGTGGTTTTCCCCTCGGTTTCTGCATGCAGAGAACTAACGATAAGTGTCAATCACGATTAAAGTGCATTAAAGAATAGTAACATGTAAAAATTCCGACTTAATGATTAATTCTTCAACTAAACTGAAATCAATCTCAATGATACAAAATGATACATCAACTTTGTTGCGGAAGGGGGGAGGGAAAGCTTTGACATCTATTATCAAATTTATCAAAATACAGTTTCCGCATAAAAGAAAACCTCGCCCGTAAAACTTTCATATTATAGGCGGAAAAATCATGCGCGTAAAATAATCGATTAAAAGGAAAAAGGAGAAACGGAAACGCAGACGAAAACACAGCACTATACCCATTTGGCGGCGAACAACCATATTCCATTGCGCGGGGATATTCGTTCGCATGGCGCAAATGCGATTCCGCGCGCACGACTAAACGGCTGACACTTCCACCGGGCATTCTCTTTTACGTCGTATGAAGGGAGGGAGATCAATCAGTTCTGTATGTTTGATGTTTCAATTGTATCAGTCAAATACCCGGGCGTATCGAGATGCGTCGTTTCGAGTGCCGCTGCCGCCGCCGCCGCCGCACGACATTCAGCGGAGAGAGAGAGAGAGAGAGAGAGAGAGAGAGAGGGGGAGAGAGCGAGAGCGGAGTAGATCCCGGGGCTCGATTTCAGCGCGACACACAATCGACAATGAAGCGTTCCCGATGCTGTAAGCGCTCCGCCGGCATTGGGATGCGCGTTAAATCACAACCGGCGGCGATGGAACGGCGCCGGTCCGCGCTGATTCAATTTCCCGGCAAAACACACCGCCGCCGAAATACTTTACAATGGGAGGAAGCGTTTTGCATGCATGGCGCGGCAAAGTGCGCGCGATCGCTCGTCTAGCGTGAACCTGCGCCGCGCCGGCGTGCGCCGATAGAATTATCCCAGACGCCACGAGCTAAATGTAATTTCGGCGCGATCGAAGGACGCTAGACAACGTAGACGCGGACGTGACGAATAATCATACCTGAGAGATTCTTGAAAATCTGCGACAAATTTCGAAAGCTTCGACCGATTTCGAAACTCCCGGCGGCGAAGGGTGAACTGCGCTCCACGAGAATGTATTATAAACGTACGGCGAGGGGTAGACCGCTGAGGGCATTGTGGTGTACAGATTTGCGGCATAACTGGGCATTACTAGGCATTACTAGGCATTTTTGGGCATTAGTTTGGGCATTATAAAAATAAAATAAGATAAAACATGATAAATAAGATAAAATAAGATAATAAGATAAAGTAATGCCCACTGGGCATTAGTGGGCGTTGGTGTACAAGATTTTGATCAGCGGTTTTTCCCTCGACTCGCGGTCAAAATAATTCTTTTATTTTACTTCACATTTCGCCTGTCAATTTGACCAAACGTTATTTCATTGTCAAACGTAAAGGAAGAGGGTGAATCGTGTAACTGGTGCGGGAAATGGTATCAAATTTTAAATAATACTAATTACAAATTGAGCTTCTACGTTACGCGCAATTATCTTTCAGTTAAAAGCTCGCAGCGCGCTGAGCTTTAACGGGTGGAAAGCAGGCGAGGACGCTCATCTCGTAGGAGTAACAACACGGAAGGTCTGCTCGCTCGTTTCTACCGTGCAGCTTATATATATCCATAACGATTGAACAGACTTGTCCGAGCGTAAATATAACGATAATGCAGCGCCCAGCTCGCGTCCGGCTCTATCTCACGCTTCCTTCGTCTCTCTCTTTCTCCCGCTCTCGCGGCCTCCTCCTCGCTTCCCTCCGCTTTTACGCCCTTTGCCACCCACCGACTGTCTGCTTTTGTCTCTCCATCGATTCGTGCACTCGCCATTATTATAGAGAGATAATGCCCCTATACTCGACGCGCGCTGCGCAGATTGGCGAGGCTGCTCGTATGAAATGTGCAAAAGCTCTAGGCAGGCAAGAGCGAAGGATGAGAGTTGCGTCGAGCGTTCTGTCCTTTATTTCCCCCCCACCCCCCGGATATAAAACGTGCAATCACTTGCTCCTTGCTGTATCATTTATTATATGCGTTTTGTATCTTATAAAATTGAAAATTATAGTAGAGCAAAGTCCCCTGTCGTGAGATACGCTCCTAATTACCGAGTTTTTAACATCCAATTTCGCTAATCCTTTTCGCAACGATTACACGCACGCGATTTAACAATGAACTTTCCACTAAACAGATTTCACTCCAAGGGCAGTAAATTAACGATGGAGCCAACAGACGATGCCTACTAATTTAGCGGAAACCCCGCTCTCTCTCTCGTATTAGGAGCCTATCTCTTAATAGGGAACTCTCCTCTACGTTAAAATTTCAAAAGTTTGTGCACACACGTGTTGTAAGTATATATACACATATTATACGTCAGTTTACTCATTTATTCAGTTGAGATTGAACTATTTATGCCAGTATAAATTGCTACGCGCGTCAATATCGCGCATATTAATGCGCGATATCCGCCGATATATCGATGTGACAACTCGTGGAGCTCGTAGGGAAAGTTAACTATTTACCGTAAGTATTCGCATTAGCCGGGGTTAATTGTGTAGTTTGCATTTCCATTTCATTCGCCCCGCGAATATTGCCCGCGAGTACGCAACTACCGGTGAACAATGGGTCAAAAGGCAATCGAAAACGATAACATTGTCGGACAATTGTTATAACTCTCTCAATAATCGGCGCTTTTAGCAAACTGACGGTAACAATATGCTGACGACTTGCAAAACGTTTATCGCGTACAAATGTGCATAAAATTCGCCGCGGCATGCGAAACGTATGTCGACGCATCCGATGAATCGTTCGCGGATCAATGCGCCTTCATGAAAATTTCAGGATGAAAAGTGCGCCGAGAACACTGAAACTTTCATATCGACGAGCGCGGAATTTATGCGGCAGCTTTATACGTATGTACACACGCTCACGTGCATCGAAAATGTGGCTCAAAAGATTAGAAGTGACTGTTATATTATCGCGCGAGTCTCCGTCGCCGCGATATCGAGCATCCCGCGAAGGCTGTGGAAATGCCTTTCTTCATGTCCTTAAAATAACGAAGCAATTAAACCGGCTGAACATTTTAAACCGAGCGCGAATTTATTATTTCTAAAATTGAAAGTGAAAGAACGAAGTGGCACGATTCAAATTAGATTTACATCGTGGAATTAGTTACGTTAAATAAAGAAGATGCGAACTGATCTCCAGCCGCTAAAACTTTTATCTGGAAACTCCCGGTGTCTTGGAGTTTTATCAACGCCGCCTGTTCTTTCCCCTGATAATACAGTACGGTCTAAAGCAATGCACATTTCATTATCTCATTGCAAGCACGTTGAACCTGTCAACGATGTGTACCGAGCGGAATCGAGGCGTCTTCCGTTCGCGTGGCGGTATTGATTCAAGTTTATTGATTACGTAGCTAGGGCTGTTTGCCAGTCGAAAATCGAAAGTGCTGTTAATATTGCACAAATACCGTCGAGCATTCTTAAGACCCTACAAATTCGCCGCCGACGAGGTGGGACGCGGATGGCAAATAACGAGCGCTCCGACGAGTTTATAAATAGCGGCGCGTTGTCACCGCCGTCAAAACCCGCGCGAGAATCGCGGGACGAAGACGCAGACAATTCCGTGACTTGACTGATACGAGATTTCTGAGCGTCTCTCCGCGGTGACAGCCGAAATGACGAGTCGAGCATGGCTCATTCGTTCCGGGGATCGATATATATCGATATATATCGACTGCTCGGTCGATTTCCCACGATCGCGTATCGCGCTCGCTCGCTCTTTCTTGCCGCTCGGAAATGCAAAGTACCGCCGCATGCAATTGCGGGCGGTGCGCACGATCGCTCGAGGAACGTCTTTCCCCGTCGCGTATGTCGCGACACATATAAAAGCATTGTGTTGCCCGTACGAGGGGGGAGAAAAAGAGAGAGGGAGAGAGCGAATTCTTTCGCGGGCCGAACGACACACGCCAATGTACTAGCCATTTTTCTCTCCCACGCCATCGTCGCCGGATGGCGAGCGAACAGATAAACTGTACGTGGAGGAACGACGGAAGGAGCGGCGGAGGACGAGATAGCAAATCAAAAGGGAGCGTTAAAAGTTGTCGATGCGTTAGTCGCGGCGCGCGTTGCAAGAGCGGTCGTTGCCAGAAAGGACTCCCCCGGGACTCAATAGGGGAAGCGGCGGGGAGCGGCGGCGGGAAAGCCATTTCGCTCATCTGCCGAGTCATAAAGCAGATACTACAGTTCTATCCTCGAAAATACATAAATCTTGCCCGGCGGCCTGATGTAATGCGGGAGAAATGAGTCCTCGCGCGTAAAATAAATGATCAGATCAGCCGTCGTTTCCGGGGAAGACGCTCTGGTCCCGTGGAGAGAAAGAGAGAGGGGGAGGAGAGGAGATGTACGGATTTCTCCGAGGTTGAATAAAGATCTCGAGGACGTAACGACGATGATAAAATCGATGTTCCGTCCGCTCATCGCGACGTACATTTAAGCGAATTAAAATTTACAACCGCGTAATCCTAATGCGGATCGATTGAACGTCCGATAAACCGTGTTAGTAAAATTACGGATTATATCATGGCTTGAAGCATCTTCACGTTCGCTCGGGCAACGTGTTCAATCAAGGTAATATGCGATTAACCTTCCAAAGTATTTACCGTAGATGCAAAGTGCGATATTTCTGTTTCAGATTGTTAATTTACTTTGGGGTTATAGATATGATATCGCCAGCAATTCAAAACAATGATGAGTATTTTACAAAAACGACCTACACTGGCCAATGCCTTTATT
Source organism: Vollenhovia emeryi (assembly GCF_000949405.1). Taxonomy (NCBI): domain Eukaryota; kingdom Metazoa; phylum Arthropoda; class Insecta; order Hymenoptera; family Formicidae; genus Vollenhovia; species Vollenhovia emeryi. The sequence continues at coordinate 942,432 of NW_011967195.1, forward strand.
TAAAATAAAAACAATCGGTTTTTATTTTAAATAAATCGGTAAAACAAAAACAATCGGTTTTTATTTTAAATAAAGGCATTGGCCAGTGTAGGTCGTTTTTGCAAAATACTCATCATTGTTAATTTACTTTCGCGTATAAAAGACACCCCTCAACGCGGCCGGTTTTGTCAGAAATTTCGCACGACAAGCAAAAGTTTTGTTATTTCAATTAACTTAAATCGCGACACTGATCGCAATAATTTAATAACTTAATAATTTGGTAATTATTGCGTTAAATATTATAAAGCAAAGCATTGTTTTTGTCAGATAACATTTCATCCGCTGATTATAATAAAATCCTGATTAGGTAACGCGCATTACACAATAAATCATAATTATTCATATCAATATCCAATTACAAACGAATATTGAGGACCTGCCATGTTTCACGCTATATTTTATCTAACGAATAATATGCAACATCCCCCATACTTTAATACCACAAATTAATACACTGGAATGAAACTAGTCATGTGCAACCAATATTACAATAATTAATCAAAATTATACTGAAAGATATTAACTCGAATATTAACTAGCATTTGTTTCTTTAGCTTTCATTTAACTACAGCGATATCGATACACTTTTACATTTGTAACAAACTCTTTTCTCTCACGCTCCAGCTCCCGTTACCGGTGCTTATCACGTCATTTGACATACTTATTGTCGGGTACTAATTCGTTTTATTGTCTCGCTCGGACAAGGAAAAACTCGTTTTTCATAAGTTGGTCGAAAATTCGCGAATTTTCAGTGACGGACTTTTTATCAGCTCAGCGTTTCGAAGCGCCTATCGCACTCGTAAATCTCCTCGGCTGTCTGAAAGCACTTTTCTGCAGCACGCGCAAGTAACATCCCGTTTATCAGCGCGAAGCGCCAAGCATGACATTGCCGCAATCGCTGACATCCCGACGCCCAAATGTTGGAAAGATAGCGGACTAAGAAGAAAAAGTGGAATCGCCATTTGGGACTTTCTTACGAATTACAAAGACTGACGCAATAAAACTAGTGACTGACTGCTCACTAAACCTCGCACTCGCGGTCATTTTTCTAAAGAACTCGGCTCAAAAACGGCAGATTTGTCAGTAGATTATCGATTTCAAGACACGGTACTGTCTTCGTTGTGAACAGCATTTGATGAAATCTGAGGTAAATTTATTCGTCAAACACAATAGGGTTTTTTTTAAATAAAGCAATTAATGTCAACCGTTCAAATTAAAAGAACGGCTGAAATAAATCGCATATAACAATTGAAATTCGCCATCAGCAGTATATATTTAAATTTTAAATACCAGAATTCATAAAACATATTGAAACGACAATTACTTCTCAAATTGTATTACGATATTTCCCGCAATTTATTTATTTGGAATAGAAGCGGGAGCGATATAAGAGAATGAAAATTTAGTTCTTGTTTCACGATATTTACGGGTGATAATTATCCTCTTGCTGGAATTCAAATGTATCTCAACTCGCGCCTCCAACTTTTGGTCTAAATGTAATTTGGGATAAAGTTATTATCACTTGAATCTTAAGTTAGAGACGAGAGAATTTGCTTTCATCAGATTGAAATGTCGTCTCTTCGACACGTTTGCGAATCCTTAATCGTCTACTGTAATTATAAGACACGATGCCGTTTGGTATCTTCCAGTAGTCGAAGAATAACTAACAATAAAACAAACGTCAAAGCCAGCCTCGCCACTAAGAGAAATATTTAACGTATTATAAAATAATTAAATTCCAAGTGTTCTTCTTTTCCGTTTCAAATTAATTATTAACACGTCAATCAGTATTCCATCAATCGACATTACCGGATTAAAGCGAAGATCACTTGTCAAATATTTCGCGCAAGTTAATTATAATAGAAAACGGAACAATCAAAAACGAGAATTACAAAATATCGTTTCAATGATTATACATACTTCGATGATTAGTACCTTAATAAACCGCCTCTTCACGAGTGTCGTTATGTAACATTGTGTTGTATTGAGTACAACGAACGAAATCTGAGAGGAGGAGAAGACCCGGAAGACATCGGATGACGGAGCGGAGAGCAATTAGGGAGTAAGTAATTCATTTCCAACTTGATTTTATGTCACGTGGGACAAAGGCAATTTAATAATAACGCGAGCATCCGATAACTATTTCGTCGCGCATATAATTTTACGAAGCAGTCATCAGTAATTTCGCAGCAATTGTGCAATATTTTAACGCTGTCAGACTTCACGAAAATAATCGGTTCTCCTCTCATAATCAATTAAAAACGCTCTCTGTTTTTGTAATCAAAATGTCACCGTTATATTATATCTCAAAATATGAAACTTTATTGTGAATATTTCACCGCTTTTTAATGCGAAATTCATATAACGACTATAAATACGAGCCTGGCGATAGAAGATTTGAAAAGAGACGTACGCACAACAGCGGAGAATTGAGAAAGAACTCGCGCAACATTTAACGACAATGTTTGCGTATTAACGGAATTACAACGGTGACAAACTTATATAGACGAAGAAAGAGTTTACTTATAGTCACCAGTGATGAATGAAAGTTAAAACGGGAAACTTGTAGTCAACCCAACTGGCATATTCCTTTACTTATTTAAAATACTACGTTTCGACCCTATTTTTTTGGGGTCCTTATCAAGTAATACTGCAAATCAACAGCATACGCAATTATACGATTTTGTAAGTTATTAAGTAAATCCGAGGGGGAAACCGCTGATCAAAATGTTGTACACCAATGTCCACTAATGCCCAGTGGGCATTACTTTATCTTATTATCTTATTTTATTTTATTATATCTTTATAATGCCCCAGCAAGGCCTAAGGCCCAAACTAATGCCCAGTAACGCCGCAAATCTGTACACCACAATGCGGTTTCCCCCTCGAGTAAAATAAGTGGAAGTGAAAAACCGAACCTAAGTGAGTCGTCGTCGTCATATAAGACAGAGTCGAATTATAAAAGTACATAAATAAAAATTATATAGAGTTATTGTAAAACTGCGTCATTTCTTTTCCAACTCGACAACGGAACGCATCAAACGCTTAATAAGACAGAAGAATATGATCGTTCGCAATTTACGGTATCCACGTTTGACAGAACTGTTATCGGTCGCAGGGTAATTAATTTAAATCGTTGAAAACAATTCACCGCAGTTACTATGCGGCAGGGTGCACCAGAGATGCGATGAACTAAAATGAACGAAAATTCACTCGCTGACGTAAATACACAATGAGGACAGTATTATAATAGTGGTGAATAGTATTTGAGGTTTGAATATCTATCATGTGGATTATTAATGAAGCCGCGGACATCAAAGATGTCGATTGTTTAAAAGCGATGACCCAAGCGCAGGATGACTGTTTTGCGCTTCATGCAACTGCGACGCGACTTGACAGCGACAGTGTCGATCATCGAACACTCGCACCGCAGAAACTGATAACAAGCGCAGTCATCCTTCTGCTCTCGAATATTAGAGACGCAAAGCCATAGACAGATATTTCTGTCGCGCGCGGGACGATGCAGAATTAATAATAGACTATAATAAAAGTTCAACGCGATTACACAATCGAGTTAAAAATCAGCACATAAATATCACGAAATTATAACAATAAGTTAACGACGGGCGATGAGAGTAAAACGCTGCCGTTATTGTGTCGTGTAAAGTTTTCATCAGTCATATAATTAAATCGTGTACGTTTCGACACCGGCTTGTGTCATCTTCAGCACATTGGTAAATGCTGCTCTTGATTAACTAAATTCGGATAACAGACGGGTGCTTCAAATTCAAACATCAGAATGCCTGTAAGGCCTATTCCACATAATACGTCGTATGTTGCTGTCAAATATCGGAACGTAGTCGATGGTCCAATGAGAAAACTTCTTTTCAAAAAAGAAATTTTTCAAAATAGACATTTTCCATTAGACAACCGGCTACGTTCCGACAGTGACATACGACGTATTGTAGAACAGGCCTTACAGACATTTTGAAGTTTGAATTTGAAACACTCGTCTGTTATCCCAATTTAGTTAATGCGACGTGCCGTGCACTGATAAAAAATAACTTAATCCAAAAAAATATTACTTTACTCAAGAAAATTATTTGCTAAGTGGCTCCTAATAGCTTATTAGATTAAATTTAAAAAATAATAAACAACTTAAAACATGCATTGCTTTAATTTAAGTATTTATTAAGTGTTAAAGAATTAGAAGAAGTATCCTATATCTCATGAAATCTTTATTTGAATGTAGAAAAGATAATGATTTAAATTAATTTACCTAATATAATACATAGATTTACTTGAAATTTGATATTTTTCTTTAAATAGAATAAATATTTACTTCAGTAAAAAATCATTTTAAGTAAATCTATTTACTTAGTTAAGAAAATTTCTTGTCAGTGTAGAACAGGCCTAATAGCGTATTTCAAACGAGGAACGATCGTAATGAATGATTGATAAGAAGCACTCACCGGCTGGTCTAAGGTGAAAAAACGTGTGGACATAAAAATACAGTTTCATGGAAATCGACCTTCGCTTTGCAATTAGCGCGGCAGGTTGTTACGTTGAAAATAAGATGGGCAGAAACGATTTTGAAATTGGCCGAATATCCTTCTTAGGATGCGTATCTGTCAGACGGACAATTTTCGAACTTCGAAATCAAACGTTTTCTCCCTCGCGATATATTCCTCGTATTCGGTCGCAACAATCGCGGATTTTATAAACAGTCGCGCCGGACAATTGGGAATACCGCGATCACACAATAACCTACGCTCTCGCTGATGCGTTAATATTCCAATAATATTGTTGTTTGCGCTCTTATCAAAAGCATGCAATTAATATATTCGCAGGTATGGATCGACGAGCACATTGTATTTCAACTCAACCGTGAATGCGATTACCGATGTTACCGGAGAGAAGCCGCGGCACGGAGTTACTAAATTTCCAAATATCGATTATTAATTATTAATGTCGTTAACGTCAAAGACGCTAATTGTCTCAAACAGCGCCGTCAAACTTAGAGCAGTTGCTCGAACCGCAACTCTAACTCCGAACTTACTGTCCTTGATTACGCATGCTGGAAACTCTAACGAGGGTTTCCAACTGTGTAGCCACTCAATGCGCAAAAATGTTTCTAATACACGTACATTTTTATTCCTAGACGCGCCCACCGACGCACATAAAGGATTATCTTATTGTTTGGCCGCGGCTTTTTTTTTATCCATTCCTTAGCGAATCCGTACGTTTAGGATGAAATTGATAAGCCGAGGCGAGCGGTGTAAAAACATTTTCATTATTTTCAAATTCGATATCCATTTAATTTGCTGAATCCAACATGCATATCGCGCGATCGAGGGTTCGATATATTTATATACAATTCAGTTGCATTTATCTCAATTCGCGCATCCCGCATGGCGAAAGAATGATACATATACAGCCGAGTTACGCGATGCGATGCGAGGCGCGCTTGTTGTCGGGGATTTTTCGAAATATAAATCCTCGGGATGGATAAAATGTCGGCGCGATGATGCTCATAATTTCACGGAGCCGCGTATCGATTGCTCCCGGTTCGGTGGTTTCGCGAAAACGAACGCGATCCGACGCCCGAGCTCGGCTCACAGGCGTAATCTCTAATGCGTAATATCGCCCGTTCACGCCGGGATGAGCAACGCCAATAAAACGAGACCGGGCGCATCGGCGAACCGCCGCTGCGCCGCGTTGCGTTGCGTTGCGTTGGCGTTGCGTTGGCGTTGCGTTGGCGTTAGAGTGGCGCGCGGTCAACGATTTTGTAATCGCGATCGGCGAACGCTCGTGAAAAAAAAATTCGCAATTTGATTAATTCCGCGTCTGTCGCGGCGACGATAAAACGTTTGGCGCACGCCGAGTCGATAAACCGTACGACGGGAGACCGCGGGGGAGTTTACGGGGTCCGTGATATTTTACGGCGCGTTGTTCCTATGTGCGACGCGATTTTTTTTTCATAAACGGTCGGAATTAACGTATCGACGTTACGATCCCGTCCCGAAATGACTGGATTCTTAAGGGCCGATACACACTATCGGTTCGCTCACTGTCTAAAAGTCAATCGGTGGATTATCACTGAAAACAGTGAATGCTGACTGATTCACAGTTGTAAGTATACACAGAAGAAAAGTGTCAGATCAACTCTTATAGCGGCCGCTCTTTCTCTGTCGCCCTCTATCATTCCCCTTACTCTCTGTTACCCCCGCTAATTATTAGACAACCATGAGGCGACCACTCAACTGTCGGCTATCTCATTCTAAAGTTTGTTCACGGAAAAAACAATGTAGCTGCTGTAGCTAAAACTTAGCAAAATAGGGACAGCTAATATTTTAGTTGTGATAGCTCAATATTTTGCTACTGTGCCTATTGTATTAGGTGCGACAGCAAACGGTTTGCTGTCGTAGCAAAATATTGAGCTATCACAACTAAAAATATTAGCTGTCTCTATTTTGCTAAGTTTTAGCTACAGCAGCTACATTGTTTTTTCCGTGTTCTCAACACGGGAGAGGGTAGGAAACGCGCAGTCAATTCTTAGTACGTCTATGGAGACAACGTGGCATTTCGAAGAATTCTATGAAAGCTTTTTGAAATTTTACTATGCATTTTAGTGAAGTTAATCCAACACATTTTATGGACGTTAATATTTTTCATTGTTGAAATGCCGCGCTGTGTCTCACGACTAACTTACCTTCGAGGGTAACTTCTGAGAGAAAATTCTCCCCGTGTATCTTAACTATTGTCCAATATCTGTTTCTCGAAATCAGATGTATGTTCATGATGTATGCACGGCGGATATCCGCGAGGGATCGACTTTTTAAATCTGCGTGTCGTTTTCATCACGATTGCGAATCGCGCGAAGTGTTGCGCGCAAGAGGGAGACAATATTTCCTTGTTTCGCCGTTACATCGTGGGATCCGGAGAAATGGCGTGACATCGCTACAAACGCGGACGCAAGTATTGTTTACCGCCTATTAGAGTCCTAAATAATCAGAGAAGCGCAATCGGCGTCTCGCTTGCCGATTGGCTGACCGCCATGTTGAACCCATTAGTGAATCCTATGTGCAAACTAAGCGTACCGTAAATAAGAAGCTATATTTGTTATTTTCTAAAAGAAAACATACTTTAGATATCCCTGAGACATTTTTGATACGTCTTAGGTATACATATCTGCGTGGTTCAGTGGGTTTAGAGTTATATCGTACCATAACTTGTACTATTTCAGCTGTACTATGTTGCACTCTGGCTGTATTATTTCAGCTGCGGGCCCAACATGGCGACCACGAGAAGCATAGAGGGGGTAAGGATTGCGCTTCTCTGATTATTTAGGACTGTACCGCCTATAAGTCGCTCGTTAAAATCGCCGAGGCGCGGAAAAATCTGTCGCGGGTAACGAGCGTTTATTTGCACGCGTCGCGCGACCGTCGCGCAATCGATTTCCGCGCTCGCGCGACGTGTAGCCGGGCGCGCTCTCTCAATTTTTTCCCCCTCCCTCTCGACCTCCCACCCCCCGCCCCGTTCGCATTCTTCGCGAGACTCGCCGAGAGAAAAGAGATTTCCTCGCGTCATTTAGATTATCGACGACGCATTTACACGGATTTTCGCGGCGCCGCTGACGACAGGGGCCGGGGCTTTTTTGCGAGACGGAAAGCGCCTCGGCGGGCGGCAAAAAGCCGGCCGATCTGTAAAAAGATGCGTTATCAATCTCGCCGGATATGGGACGAGGGTAAAGCGAAGAACACACACGAGGAGAGACAAGAGGGCGACCGCAGGTGTGCCCGCGTTGCGAAGAAGTCGCAAACTTTTATTGCGGGCGTTTGCGGAAAGGGGCGCGGGGAGAGTGACCCAGAAAGCGAGACGATCTGGGATACTACCTGCGAATCCGTGTCCCGCGCCATGAGAAATCTCGACGTACGCGGCACTAACGGGCATTTACAAGAGGCGCGGGGGATTCGAGAAAATAGGAATATAGTTTACAGACTCGGGGTGAAGACGTCGCTCCAAAAGGCAGCGAGGGAGAGAGAAATGGAGAGCGCGATAAAGAAAATGAGACGGTGGGATGCCGGGGGAGGTGTAGGTGTCCGTGGCTCGGAAGAATGCAGGGGCGAGCGTTATAAACGAGACCGCGGGAGCAGATAAGGGCTGAAAATATGGTGTTGCGTAAAGAGATCGCGGACGGACGTGTTGGTAGTAATAAAGAACGCTGGCGCGAAGGGCGAATACAGACGTATCTCGTTATCGTCTTAACGGGAATGATCGCGTCGTTACGCGGCGTCTATTTGCGCCGCGTTAACAATGAGAAACGGCGAGGTAAGAAAAATATTGGACAAAGCGGCGCGATCGCGGGACAGCTAACAAAGCGAAACGGATGAGCGCGTAACGTTTAAGATACGGATACAGCGCTCGGGCGCGCTCTCGACAAAAGCCAATATCGCGACATGGGGGAAAAAGAAACAAATAAACGGTACCCGTCGAGGGTGGCGTTAGGACTCTTAAAGCGGCGCTTTTGATCAAAATGTAGACCTCCGTGCCGCTCCGCCAAGTCAAACGCGTCTCGCTGGAGCACGTAATGCCCGCGTAATGGCGGGGAAGAACGCAGGAGTGCGTTGCCGTCATGCTGAAACAAATATAATTATATACTCTGTACGGTATATAATTATATATACGCTATTTCAAAGGGAGGCCCGGAATAAATGCGGAGAACTCGAGACGGCGGGGTCGCGCGGGCTCGGGGAAAAAGGGTAAGAAAGTTTTCCCGAGGAGAACCGAAGAAGTGGTGGAAGGAAACGAGGTCGTTTGCGGATATCTTCCCAAAGTTCCTGCATCATATATGGAGCGAGCGGTATTTTTCGAGTATTCCCGGGAATACGATATCGCGTCCCCGGCCCGTCGTAGGGGAAATCAAAATTAATATTCATAACGCACAATTCTGACCGTCGAGTGACGCTCGTCGGTCGAAATCGGGTATAGCTTTGGAAGACGTTAAACGTCCCTGAATGAGGGGTGGTCTTTTAAATAGTAAACTGACACGTTACGTATTCGCCGCTCCATAAATCACGATACTGCCCGATTGTAGAAATACCCCTTGTTTACAGCGCTCGCCCCGTTCGATTGCATTTTTACAGTATTAATCGTCGCGTAGAAAAACGCGCCATTAGTGCGAGCTTTTTAAATTCGTCCGCTAAATAAACCCAAAACTTTCCGCGCTTCGATACCAGCGCGCGGGGGAAAAAAAAGCACGAGCGCGCGCGCGCACACCAATTTCTCGCGAGCCACGAGAAAACCGAAATTAAACATTCATCGCACGGTTCGCTGCGCGTTAACGACCACGAGAAAAAAACCAGCGACACATGGCGGGGCGGCCGGGCTCTCCGCAAAGAATCGTTTGCGGAGAGTACGAAGATGAACCTAGGCGAAGAGGAGAGACAGAGGCGGGCAAAAAAAGGCGAGGGAAAAAGGGACAGGGAAATAATTATAGCATTATTCGCAAGGGCGCGTCGCGGCGGCGGTGGCGGCGGCGGCGGCGGCTGCAGCGGCAGCGGCGTCGGCACGAGAGACGGACGGGAGAGAAGCGCGTAGGAAAAAGAACATCGGCCGCGGCCGCTAAACAGAGCAACGAGAGTGTGAAAGGAGGGACGAGCGGCGCAAACGTAGAAAGGAAGCCCTCCTTAATAAAAGACAAGGGAATATCAGCGACCTCACGCCTGCTCGTGACAACGACGTCCGCATCCCATTCGCTTCCAGCATCCTTTGAGCGAGAAGCCATCGTTCCCCTACCCCGCGGCCCCGCGGCCCGCGTTCCCTCATCCGCCATGATCCACCGAGGACACAACCCCTGACAATCCAGTACTATCCGACACACAGCAGGGAAGGGGAGATTATATCCCGTTGCGTCGTTCCTGCCTTTTCACGTTGCGCCCGCGTACGCTCTCGACTAAACAGGCCATTTCGTCGACGCGCGCGACGCTCTCGCTCTCCCGATGCTTTTTTTTTCACAATTTTAAATCGTTTTCAAAAAGCCGGCGCGCGACAATTGTCAAAACGCCAGCCGGATTTAACGCAAAAAAAAAATTGGAAACAATTTGCGTGGCTCCGTATTGCTCCGATCGTGTTGACATTCCGATTAAATACGGCCGTGCTCGTCCAAATCTCTATACGCATAATATTATATTTTTTCCACGCCGCGTTACGACGGCGAAAAATGCGCGCGACCTCGTCCCGTGCTTTTCCAGCGGATGTAAAGAGAGAGCGGGTGTATCTAAATCTATAGTAAATTCAATCTTCTCTTACAATGGAAAATATATTTTCATCAGTGTGTACGTATATAACGACGCGGAAAGCGCGCACTTTCTTCGATAGCGTCGCGCACGGGAAGGCCGGAATAAATTTTTACAGCAACTTTTATCGCACGAGGGCCATAAACGTTTTCGCACGACTCATAAAGTCGAGCGTAAATGTTCCTTTCTACTTTCAAGTTACAGATACGGGTCCATGCCTCCTCTTACTATCTCGAGCAACCTCCACGCACGATTCGCGAAATATGCTCGCGCGTATCTATTTGCGGAACGGCTGCTTGTGCCGAAGGAGGTTCGCAGGCTGTACACGCGCGTGTCGGGTGCATGCGCGAGCCCAGCATTAAGGGCGTACAAGGGAAACTGATGCGCGAGTGCGCGAGCGACCGAGAGCGAGCGAGCCAGCGAGGGAGTGACAGAGAGAGACAGGGATATCGATGCAAGCGCGTGACCCCGATTCGAGTCGCCCCCGAAACGCGGATCTCTCCGAGTTCGCAGGCACTCGGAAAATAATTAGACCCATCGAGTTCCGGTACGCGGTCTAATGAGAGGCTTCCTCGGCCGGATACGACGGAATCTCCGCGCGATCTCCTTGCGCGGAATGCTAATCGCCCGCAATTACGCGATTGTATTTCGAGAGGGAAGAGCGCGGACCATAGAAAAAAAAAGGGGCGGAAAATTTATATTACGCTCTAATCTACCTATAATTTCGAGCGCGTCGCTTTCAACCGAGAGGACAGATTTCAAATGGCGTTTTCTCCTTTTGTTTTAACGTGTATGCGGAAACGTCAATCTTTCAGAGATATTTGTGCGAAAGTCTTTCTTTCAAGCTTTCAGCGATGTATAGAGAATGTTTTTTAAACCAACGTACACACGTGGCCAGTTATCACTGAGCGTCAAAAGTCGCGTTTGTACGTTGCATTTTTAACAGGTATTTTCACTATTTTTCTCTTTTGTTCATTATTATCATTATTACTTTATTTGTAAGAGAGTATATTAAAAATATTATATTAAAAAGAACGGAACTTGGTATTTTCCATGTGTTATGTTACTGTAATTTACATTTTTGGCGTTAAACAATAAATTTTATCATAAATTTGTAAAAAAAAAAGGAGACCAAATTTCACTCGCACATTGAGATTTTTATCGTACAGCATACAATTTGCGCCGGACAAAAGCGGCATAAAGTGTTCTAGATTAATTCGCGTTACAAGTCTTTATTGCGCGTATATGCATTATTGAGCTGCATAACTGAAATCTTTCACGTCGACGCTGCAGTCAAATTATGCATTTATCGTTCATTACACGATCATCTTGCCCTTAACATGATAATATCGATAGAGTTTCACAAAGGCAGAAAATGCAATAACGGGCGAAAAGCCAAGTTAACGCGTACCTTCATTTATAAACGACATAGAGGCAATGCTATCGTTAAAATTTTGCTGCATTGAAATCGCAATTAAATTACGCGATCTTTTCACAAATTGCAAATTTGTCCCCCGCTACGACCTAATAAAGAATTTCAAAGGAAAACTCTCGTACGTAAATACGTGAACTCGCATTCGACTAATATTCGCATTATTTGCGCCCCCGCATTCTTCACGCCGATTAAAATGTATTAAAATCAGAAACAATTAAATCGTGTAACGCACGGCCAGTTAATGAACTATGAAATTTACGACCGTAAGTCGAATACGCTCCGACCTCTCAAACGCATACGCGCTCCAAACGTTCGCAAGCAGCGTTAAGGAAAGAAAATTAATTTCGCATATCTGCATTCTATTTTCCAAATTTACGCCCGTATTATATTTTTTCTCAATTACTCTCAAGAGTGTATCAGGTGAGATACTCGGATTCGAGTTTCATGGCTTGAGACACGGACGGTTCAACAGTTACATTTTAATTAAAGATCAACCGATTGTGAAATTGTATTCAGCTGCAAAGAGGACAAGTTACTCACCTGAAGTTCGTCTTGAGAGACAAAACATCGATTAAAGCGGCAATTTTTCTCGACTCAAATCTTAGATACGAAATCCAGAAACTATTTTCTAAAACTTCCTTTCTCTATTACACCGAGATTACAAACAAATATCAAATAGAGTCTCAATATTCACCAACGACGACACCAATCACGACATTATTGTTTGTTAAAAAAAAACTTGGCGCTGCTAAACGTTAATTGCGCCCTTCCTCCGTAGGCTATGAATTAGGAATTAGAATAAAATGTACGTCAGTATTCGCAAATTCCCCAAATATGAGGCTACTCACGTGTCGCGCAGGATAGCTCGGCGAAGAGCGCGATCGACAGTAATCCAGCCACGAGGAGGAGCGTGGTCAGGAAGGACGATCCCGAGCTGCAGCCCATCACGGCATCACTACCGATCACCACCCGATGCGCGCAGTAGTCCTCGTCGGACGTGACCGACGGTGCGTAGCGCACCCTCCGACTCCCGGCGACGGCCGCGGGAGACTCGTCTCTTCCCAGCTCAACTGAGCTCGAGGATCTCACTGTCACCCTCGCGGCGCAAACGTCCAGCTGTCATGAAAGAGTCCGCCTCGTGGAGCACACCACCAGCAGCAACACCACCGGCGCACCACCGCGTGTCGTACGCGCGCGATTCAGCATCGACGACGCGCCGCCGCGCGAGGAAGCTGCGGTCCCGCCGCGACGAAACCGAGCGCCGACCTCTCGTGCGCGTCGCGCGTCACCTCCTCGTGCATCACCTCCTCGAGCCGACGCACTTCACAGACCGGACCTCGCGAGGAACGTCGATCGGGGAATCTGCAATTTTGCGAGCGACGCTCCGCGTCAGGAAATCGCCCCCCGACTTCCCGACGCGATCCGCCGCCGATCTCCCGCGCGGACGAGATCGCGCGACGACGGTAGCGTTTCCCTCCCCGAGGAGCGGGCCGGCTCGGTTCACCACCGCCGAATTATCGATTCACAACCCCCGATTATCGGATTTTAGAAGAACCCGGGTGCAATCCCCCCGGGCGCGATGTCGCCGTAAGGGAATCGTTAAACTTCGGGCACTAAAGCGCCCGTTGTAAGCGACGTGACTCAAATCGCCGGATGAATTCCGGCTCGGAGCGAAGAAAGAGCTCGTCGCGCCGCTCGTTCCCCGTAACGTGTTTTGCTCGGCCGGATTTAGATCCCCGTTGGTTTGCGCGTCCGCTCTCGCGTTGCCGCAGCGAGCGCGATGAGTTTCAAGGGAGCATCGCCCGACAGTCTCGTCGATATTTCGCCACTTATAAAAGAAAAGAACGTGAACAATTGTTCGCTTCGTCGACGCGCCACTTATGCCAATTGCGTGGCGCACGCGTGCGTGTATATGTAATGCCCCGCGGACCGCCATTGTATTTGACAGTGCGTTGCGACGGTTAACCGACCCGCGGTCTTTATGGGATTTCCCGGGATGCCCCCCACACCCCGTCCGAAATCTCGCGATTCTCGACAAAAGTGCGGACGCGTCGCGAATCATTTAACGTTCGCCTTTTTCGAATCGAGTGATGATTTACGCGGCTAATTGAGATAGCTCGGATAATTTCGCGCCGGCCGCCGGATCGCGAGCGGGCGGGCGAGCCGCTCGAGCGCCGGGGCGCGGGCATAAATCACCTCGCGCGCAAACGGACGGCCCTTTAAATTGATCGTCCCGGGCGGGTCGCGGGATTGATACACCGAAACGCGCCCCGCGTGGTGCCTGGAATATTAAAAAAAGCCGGCCGTAAATTGCCGTTCTTAATATTCGCGGTAATATACGCTCGAAATAATATCGGGACGCTCGGGGTGTACGCGCGGGCGGGGCGAAACGGTGCAGTCGAGAGGCCGCGATATTATTGCGCGGGACAACGGGAGCGGCGGCAGTAAGTAGTAGTCTCGATCGCGTTACGAACCCGAACCGTGTGGTTTTCTTCTTCCAGCTTCCTTTCCTCTCCGCGGAGTCTCGCGGTCTCCCGCGAGGAGCGAATATTTTTCGGCGCGCCTCCGAAACCTATATTCCGTAACGACGGATGACGGAGCGCGTTATTCGCTCCGAAAGTTCGCGCGGTATATTTCCATTTGCGCCATCCGTAAAATTAACGTCTCCCAACTTCCGTCGTCGCCCTTGCGCGCGCGCGCGCGTTCCGATGTGTAAATGTTGATATTTCGTATTACGAGACGAGCAAGCGAGCGAGAGAGAGAGAGACAAACCGAGAGGACCTCGCCGTGTCCGAAACTTGCGGAAGTGGGTCACGACGCGTATTTAGGCGGCAGCCTCCCACGGTATCTCGGTATCGGTTTATTCCCACCTGTAATCACCGGCCCCGCAAACCGGGTACACAAAGTCCCTCGTGCATATGCATGGCGCGGCCGCTTTGTCCCCGACGACCCTTGAACCGCTCTCGTCTACTCGCGTGTTGTTCCTGCGCTACGATTGTCCCCGTGTACAAGCAGGCCGACGACGCGGGGCGACGTGACGCGACGTGACGCGGGGCCCGTGTCTCTCTCTCTCTCGCGCACACCCTGCCCACCCCGCCGGGCGCAGCCGGGGGTCGAAATGACGTTCGGGAAAAGGGCCGGGAGAGACGGGAATCTCTCGACAACGTGCATGTATCATCGACGTTTATTTTAAGGACGAGCTGCACGTCACGGGCAGCGAGCTATCACTTCGCCCGTAAATCCCATTCACGTCAAATCACAAACTCGCGCGCGCTCTCTTTTTCGGAAAGAGGGAAAGAGCGGGGCGGAGGGGAAGGGAAGAGCCAAGGGTCGGACAGAGGAGGACGAAATGCAATCCGCGTGTGGCGCGAACGCGTCGAGAGCATCGTCGGCAGGCCGGTCGTCGTGTTTCGAAAGCGCGCGCTGAAACGCCCCGTGATGGAGGTAGATTAAAAAAAATAGAAAGGTAAAAAAATAAAACGCGGATCGCGAAATTCTCTCTCTCTCTCTCTCTCTCACTCGCGCGCGCGCGACACGAAAATCGAAGCGCATCCGCGAGGCGGGCGAGCGCGAGGATAATCGAGGGCTCCGACGAGGAGAGGCCACGACCCGCAACCCTCTTTCGGCACGTGACGGGCCTCCGCGATCGGCACGCGAATTCCGACTGCCGTCTCGAGCACGTGACGATCGATCTCTCGCGCGATTCTCGTGCGATTCTCGCGCGTTGCCATCGAGAGCACCGTCCCTCTTGCGACGAGCGAGCCCTCGCGAGGATTCGCGCGATTCGGATGCTCGGTGCAGCCGCCAGGCCGATCGACGACGAGCTCTTTCCCTCCGGTATTCTCTCCTCGGTGTCGAGTTCTCGGTTGTCAATCGCTACGGCATTTGCGGCATTGGGAGAATTCAGAAAACTCCTCCGACGCTCCCCAGCAACCGTTGGTCACGGCCCGCCCCTCGTTTTACGAAAACACACGCGGGCAACTGCTCCAAAGCCGTCCGCGTCGTCCTCTCTCTCTCTCTTTTTCTCACCGGGAGACAGCGCGAGCGAACTGCAATCCTCGCTGCTCTTTCGCAGGATCTCTTTTTCTCTCTTTCACAGCACAGCGGCAAGAACGAGCATCATTCGACGCACTGAGTATCGCGGCGCAGATTCCACAACACCCCTCGGCGTCTCGCTTACCCGCGTCGCAACGGACGGCGTGTGCGAAAGTCGCGGGGACGTCACGCACCGTGGACGAACGAAACGCGACGGGCCGCGCGCGGTGCACGACAACGGAGCGAGCGAGCTTCGAGTGCGCGTCGCGCTCTCCTGCCTCTCTGGCTCCGCTCTCGGGACTGAGAGTGGAGAGAGAGAAGCACCGTCGGACTTTCGAGGGATCTACCGCCACCCCTACCGACCGTGGTGGCCGTTACCCCTGCCTGCCTGCCGCTCTCTCGCTCTCTCGCTCTCTCGACAACCCGCGTGTTACGTTTCCCCTGCCGCGCCGGCCCCACCACGGCGTGAGCGCCGCGCGCCATCCCTCCCCGTCCGCCGCCCTGCCTGTCCCTCCTCCCCGTCGCCCCTTGACCCGGCCGCGCCGGAGAGGAGAGAACGCCACCCTAGCCCGCTCCTACGCCGCGCGATCTCTCTCTCTCTATCTCTCTGTACGTGTGTATCCCACCACCGTCGGAGTTGGGGCCGCGCGAATCACGGACGCGTCCGGATCTCCGAGGGATGCTTACGATATTATTATCGAGATATTCGGGCGACCGAGCTCGCGCGCGCGCGAGGCGCCACGGCCTGAGGCCCGAGCTATGAACAGTCCGACTGTCTTCGATAGAAGGTAAAACGGCAAAATGGCAAATTAAAGGGCGGTATGTTTTTTCTTAATCTGCGTTAATTGCATCGTTTAAGTTGCTTCCACATTTCTGTCCGTGAGTTTAATTTCCAGCCGCTATATCCGCGCGATATATAAATACGATCCTCGGTGTGTTCTTCGAGTGTTCATCGAGGGTGATGTCTCTTGGCTCGTTATCGCGTATTAACGGTATGGTCGGTACATCTTTCAGCTGCAATAAACTGCTGATTGCAGAGTAGGTAATTGCACCAATCACCGATCGCCCATGCAAAACTCGTGTAGGTAAACAAAAACGTAAACGAGGTGTTAAACGAGATACAAGCACGTGGCGTTGTAACAGTTCTTAATACAAATTAAAACTCTATGGCTATTCCGAAACTATTTTGAGCGTTGTCGATCTGTTTCTCGAGTAAAATTTTCCTCGGAGAAAATGTTTTGGAACGTAAGCCTGAATCTAAATGCTTGTTCCTAAATTTAAATTGAAAAAGACAGGGTCGCAACCATTCGGTCCATCGCTGTACACTAGGAACCACTGATGCCTTCCCACGTGAATCTGTGCACGTATCAACGTATTTATACATCTTGCATATACATAGGGGAGAGTTGCCGAATGCGTGCCACTTAAAGAATTATTTGTTATGCAGGGTGTTATGTAACACCCCCCTCGCCTTTTATTTACGAACAGAGCGGACTAGACTGGGTCGAAAAGTCCTCTGCCATTTTGCAATTTTCGCAATGGTTAACGAGTTATTAATTATTAAAAATCGCTGTCTTAGTCTGGCCCACGGTCTTATACACAGGTCGGGACACTCGTGGAATAAAGCGTGCTCGAAATGACGCCAATATGGCGGTCAGCTCAGGCCTAAAGGTGCAATTTCACGTGACTTTTCGACGTAGTGGGGGAAAAAGTTGACAGACATTTAAATATACATCATAAAAATTTTTCTGTCAACTTTTTCCCCCACTACGTCGAAAAGTAACGTGAAATTGCACCTTTAGGCCTGAGCTGACCGCCATATTGGCGTCACTTTGAGCACACTTGAAAGCATGTAGCCGGTATAGGAGTGTCCCGACCTGTGTATAAGACCGTGGTCTGGCCTACCGCTCAATTCAAGCTCGCGGCGAGATGCGGCCGTCCCGCGTTCGGCGTTGCTAGGCGCGCGGGGAATTGTTTGTGACACAGGGCAAGGGCTACGTATAATCATAGACTTATATAATGGACTGAACGTCTCCGGAAGAGGCGCTGAATACTACACGTAGAAAGAGAGAGCAACAAAGTCCGAGATGTTGTCTCTTTCTAATACGAGAGTTGGTGAAGACTTGATGAACGCATTCGGAGGGGGACGAAGTTAGGAGCGAGCCATTCCCTTCTCTTTACATGTACGGGAGAGAAAGCATACCGGACTGACTATCTCTGTCCTTCAGATCTTGATTTCAGCTCAGCCTGTATGAAGGCGCAGTCTATAAATATATATAAGTCTATGCGTTTAAAAAACAACTCCCCGCGCGCCTAGCAACGCCGAACGCGGGACGGCCGCATCTCGCTGTGAGCTTGAATTGAGCGATAGACCGGGCTAAGATAGCGATTTTTAATAATTAATATACTTGTTAACTATTGCGAAAATTGCAAAATGGTAGAGGACTTTTCGACTCAATCTAATCCGTTCTATCCGTAAATAAGAGGTAAGGCGGCTATTATATAACACCCTATATATCTCACTCGGTGCTGATTTACACGCAAACAACCATTGGAATTTGTAGGTTGATGTTTCAGACAACTATTATTGCATGTTTAACGGTTCCCTAATAATAAATTAATTTGTTATAAGTCTTTTTGTAATATGTTGCACAGGTACGACAGGAAACTCGTTTCTTAAATCTCAAAAAAGTCAAATATTTAATAATTTAAAAATAATAAATGATATAGTCTTTAACGACCTACACTGGCCAGTGTATGTCGTTAAAGACTATATCATTTGTTTTATATTACTGGCGACAAAAAATTTAGTTTGGAGTTAAAAATAATAATTAATGATAATGGAAAGGACGTTAAAATACAATTTACATATATATTTATATTAAATGTATCACTCTTAATATATCGATTATTATTTATAAAATCGTACCGGTACGAGATAGCAAACCTTATGGTGGTACGGTTTACGAAACTTAATCGATTTTGTAAAAATATTATATTTATTTAATCCTTATAATAATTTCCTGTGAACTTATAATAATTGTAAAAGTGTATATGCAATAAATGTTAAATATTCTACAATAAACCTTCTTTTATGAAAAAAATTGCAATTTATAATAAAATGACATAGTAGACATTATAATCAGCTATATAAATTGGTGAAAAATTAACATCAGTTATACCTGAATTCTTTAAATGCTGTTAGCATTCACAAAATAAGATGTATGTGTTAATTTTGTGTCTGTATTACTTTTCATTGATTTCATATTGTTATTACTAAATGTTGCTTATATTAAGTAACAATATGAAATATTGATGATGCATTAGGTGACGCATTAGATGACTAGTACGCATTCGGCAACTCTCCCTTACATGAAAAATGTGTTCTACACGCGCCTAAATTCATACGGGAAGGTATTATGCGACACCGATCGTGCGTGATGATGCGATGCCGCAGGCTCGTCCCTAAAGGCAGCATTTTTTACCAATAGGCAAAATTATATAACGAAATGCAAAGGAAAATTTTTTTACCAATAGAAAAGATACGATTCCGCAGGGATGACTGATTTGCACGGGCTTGTTAGCGAATCTACGGACCTAAGCTCGACACACTGTGGACACCCGTACACAATTGTACATTGTTAAATTTGTAGCGTAGTCGAAACTAGAAGTTATCAATCACGAATATAATCTAAACAAAATGTATAAGCGCATAGAAAGTCCGAGAGATATTCCTCGCTTTACCTCTCGCCCAGCGAATTGCATTTCAGTGGCTCTTTGTGGATACAATGTAACTCCGCCAACAGTCGAACTTGGCCTTTTCAGTTCAATAAGTAGGAGAGTCGCCACTCCTCCTACTCAATATGTTGTTATTTTTAACTATTATGTGCAGTGTGAAATTTATTACTTTAACATAAATTGTAGTTTAACGAACAACCACATCTCTTATTCAATTCATTGAATGACTTTTTTAACTCCGTTGTTTAACTAAGTTAACGACAATTGAGTAGGGGCTGTAACGACTATTCATTGAATTAAAATACTAAAAATTTCGTAGTGTATATAGTTTCGTAGGTGACAATTTCCGAACGTTTAAGGGTAATATTACATATATCCAATTTATGTAATAAATAATAAGTTGTACGGTAAATTTGTCACGGGTATTCATTGGCTGTAAGACAGAAAAGCTTTCAAGAGAGTCTCTGTTTTATAGTCAATACGCTTAAAAAATTTGTCGTACGATAATGTAATATTACCCTGAGAAAGTGAGATATACCTAATATATCGGGAGAATAAAAGCATTAAGAATAGAAACGAAATTGAGACGCGTCTTTGGTACAAATAGAACAGTGAAAGCTGAAGATCGTTTTAATATTTTTAAGAACTTTTAAAGAAATTTAACAATGATAAATCCTTTACATACGCGGTTGTCGTTTAACATTGAGAGACAATACGAGCAATCCGATATCAAATTGGTTTCTCCTTAACGAAAATTTTGCCAAAAGCGTTATCTGTTTTCGTGCCATTTTAATCTTTGACAGTTCAGCGAACATATGGAAGCAAGGTAATTCAAAAAGAATAAAAATGAGATTTATACTCGTATTGGATAGTGATGGAGGATAGCGTATGCTAAAACGAGTCTCTTTTTATTTTATTTTTTTAAAGAAACGAACGCAATGATGAATCACTCACGTATAGTCGTTATTTAGAATGTTGAAAAACGATACGAATAATCCGATATGAAACTGATTTCTCCTTGACAAAAGTTGCACAAGACGTTATCTCTTATACTTTCTTTATCTTTGAAAACGTTATATATATTCGTAGATATTAAATATATTAAACAAAATTCTCCCTTGAAATTCTCTTCGAAGTCTTCGAATTAAACGAAAAATAAGATCTCATTATCCTCCTCCGTTTGTGGACTCGTAACTTGTAAAAAAAACCCGCTTCTTCGATCGGTTATATTTCAAAAGAGCTTCGTAAAAAACTTTCCCTTTTGTACTTTTTTTTGCAAGAGGCCTCGCGTTTTTTGTACGAATTTCTCTCTCCTTTTCCATCCATTTCAGTGATATGCCTCTTTTATGGTAACCGAAAACTATTGTCACCGAGCAACTTTTTTCGAGCAGACCGAGATTCACTTGTAAATTACAAGCATGTGGTCGCAACAGCCGTGTCCATGTATCTCAATATTCCAGTTTAATCAATATTAATTCGTGCAAATATACTACGTCATATTCTACATTACGAATTTTGCTCCTTATATTTTTCACATATTCCAAGTCAATTAGACTGTGCAAAATGGAAAGTATATTCTGTTTTATGATACATTTTCATAGCTTAATTGGGCCGGTATTACATCCGCCTCATTAAGGGATTTACACGATTTGCAAACATTAAAGTAGAGAAATACGTAGCACGCCATTTTGCAAAATTGCGCTCATTTGACTGCACATATTATGCGTTTACATAACATGAAATGACTCAAAAGAGCTTATTTTTAATTATTTAAAACGAAGAATTCGCGATGAAAATTCAAATGAAAGGAAAATTTCAGACCCACAGTCGCGTTTTTACTAAAAATTACGAGTTTCTCGTAATTTTAGTACAATCTTAAGACAAGAAATTCGAGTAAAAATTAAGTACGAACTTCAAACTTTCAACCAACAATAAGGGAAACGGTGTAAATAATTTCCAATAACGTCATCTACAATTACACGTGTGTTACCTGAAATAAAAAAAGATATATTTGTTCCCCTTTAATAATTTTCAACTAGTCATTTTTATTATTATTGAATAATTAACGTGTTGTCCTATTCAGTTGCTGGGGTAAATTATTATCCCACCCGATCTTGCGCGAAGTTTGTCGACATTATTCAAAACCGCTCTTAGCAATTAAGCAGTTTCTGAGAATATCACAGCGAATTTTGGAGTTTACAAGTCACTCCGGGGATGTTACGTATTAACTATAGACTACATATTTCACGATAAGGATTCCAAAATATCGATTTTTAAAACGCTAATTTTATCTCTCGTAAATAAAGTATCACAGTTATCGCGTGGGTAATCGAATTAACAATTGATTATAACGATTGGCGGATAACATTCCTCCTTAGAACAGCATTTCTGTGCAGCTTAGAGATACGTGTACGACGAATGAGACGGGGATCCGAGTAATTCGGGCCCCCCCAAAAAGCATTTACTCATCAGCCGCGCGCTTAAAGTCAAACGGAACAACGGTGATCGGTTACAATTAGCCGAGATACGGACATCTGGCGCGGGCAAAAAGTCAACGAGGACAAATGCGTCGCTTAAAAAGCGACATCGCTCCTTTCCGTCGCGTTCACTAAAATAACTCCGAGGCCGTGGGATGTTGATGCTTTATTTTTCGGTCGGGGGCAACGAGGAGACGCGGTCTCGACGCCGGCGGACAGAAGGACTTGTCTTAACTCCAATCACGTCTCGGGGAAAACTCCGTCTTGCCCCCGGGGTGCTATTTCCTATTTTACGATATCTACGGGGTGCTATAAACAAGCCCCACCCAGGCACGGCGTGGGGTATGAAAGGTACCGAATGCCGTGGCCGTAGGAAGACCCTCAGATGAAAAGTTTGCTTAAAGTGCGTGGCCCCCACGTATTCTTCGGCGATGCTGGGATTCAGAATCATCCCCGGGAGTACCACCCGCGGACCGCCAAGCTTTTGCATACGCCACCTCAACGCGAAAAGTTCACGTCCTCATGAATGATCCGCACACATCGCGCCATTACTATATATTGCAGGCCAAGTTCCACTGTTGGCGGAGTTACTTTGTATCCACAAAGAGCGACTGAAATGCAAGTTTCGCCGGGCGAGAGGTAAAGCGAGGAATATCTCTCGGATTTTGTATGCGCTTATACATTTTTTTTTTTCGATTATTTACATGATGATTGATAACTTCTAGTTTCGTCTCGAGTCGTATGTGTGCTTTCTATCAAGAATTATAATAGATGTACCTATTGTTGCGTTAAATTGCGCTACAAATTTCTTATACCGTACCTTTTGTTCAACGTTTATTCGCAAATCTCGCTTAGACAATTCAATTCGCATAGCGGCGATGAAATCAATTTTAAGGCTGCTTCGGGAGGTGTAACGAACGATATTTAAACCAATAAGATTTGATTAAATTGCGCTACAAATTTCTTACGCCAAGCCTTGTGTTTAACGTTTACTCGCGAATGCAACTCTCGCTTAGACAAATTAATTCGCGTAGCGACGCTGAAATCAATTTCAAAGTTGTTTCGGAAGAAATAGAGATGTGACGAACGATGTTTAAAACGATAAGATCGATTAATGCGCTACAAATTTCTTACACCAAGCCTTGTTATTCAACGAGTTTATTCGCGAAAGCATCTCTCGCTTAGAAAATTGATTCGCGTAGCGACGCTGAAATCAAATTTAATGTTGTTTCGGCAGAAATGGAGGTGTAACTAATGACACGCAAAACAATAAAATCATGTCACCGCAGGTAAGTTGGTGCCAAACTTTTTTTGGGGAGGAAGGGAAAGTTCTCTCGCGATGCACACATCTGATTTATCGCGTACGTATCGTCCAAGGACAGTGCGCTCTCACCGGCGGCCACCGCCGAGTTTCGCATAAAGTAAAGTTCGCCACGGTGCCCTTTTGTCAAAACAATGTACTCCGCGAACGCAGGCGCGAGCACGCGTCCGTAGAGACTTCGGGGTTCACCGATATTAACATCTTCGTCGGCGCTGTAATTTTCGTTCCGGGCTGATATACTGCGGCGTTTCGTTGTGCGGCGGTGGCCGTATTACGGCTAATATTTCTCCTCCTTACAGAACGAAAATTGAGTACTTTATAAGGAGGCGGGACATTAATAACTCGTACAGCCGGCCGGTATTTTCAGGACAGCTTAAAAGCTTCTGCCGCATTGATGATATATCGTATGCTCGCGGAAGTAGTGACACGGGCTCTGTCTGCACCGCGGGAAGCTCGCGGGAGCTTCGTCCTCGCGACGAGGAGGCAGACAAAATCATCGCCGCGATTCATAAACCGTTCGTTGATGCTACGTTAACCCGTGTCGCTTTATCCCTCGGGTACTGTAGTCTCGTAATTTGTAGAGCCTACCACCGCCCCAGAGGCCCACGAAAATGTTTGATACCCGAAAAGAGGAATTTATCGTATCATCGTTTGACCCGCACGATCGCTTTGAAGAACGTTTTAAAAGATATACTGTATTTTCCATGGCGAGAAGAGCTTGTTGACTCTATTTAAATTGTATTTTGTTAATGCAAATGAAAGTACAAAAGATATATATTTTTGAAATATAAAAAGGAGAGTTTGTTGACTCCAAAGTAATTTAAATTATATTCCGTTAATATAAATAAAAGTACAGAGGTACATATTTTTGAAATATAAAAAGAAGAGTTTGTTGACTCCAAAGTATAATTTAAATTATATTTCGTTATTATAAATCAAAATTCAGAAAGAGAATGTATAATGTTATCGTGATATTAATGTCACATCGTGTAACGATATTAATAAAATTCCTTGCGAACTGTACGTTTAATTATATGTATATTGGTTTGCAGTTTTAATATGCTTGATATGGAATGGAGTTTCTGAAAACGAGAATGCCGAAAGTTAAATTGAAGATTTACAAATGTCTTAAAGCAGCTGTTGTTGAACTGTAGCGTAGCGATCACATTTTATATCTACATTTTCTGTGTAAGTAAAAGAAATTGAAACGATTATAAACTAATGTTCACTTTGAAAAATTCAGCGCTGAAAATATGTTACATGAATATGTATAATTCGCAACAAAATTCGGAATAAAGTTTCGTATATTGTATGTATTCTGACGTATATATGCATGTATTGGCCGATTCCTTAGATATTTCTTAGATATGCAACACGTAAAATATAGGTTCAATTAAGTGGAATTTTATTGCGAATTATAAGTCGTCTGCAGCATTCTCATCGAGAGAAAAGAAGAAATTAGTTACGAACGTGCCATTAAAATAAAATAGCAGCTACATTCGTGCACTAAATTTCTTCCTTTGCAACGTTAAAATCTAATTCGCGTCTTTCATATCAAAAGGAAATAACATTATCGGGAATATCATGAAAAATGTCGAGGCATAATTTTGTTCTAGTTATCGCTTCTTTCCTCGTAATCTTCGCATTTTATATTTCCCGATGCGTCCTTTCCTTCTTGTGACCCCAAGTCCCCAGAAGTGATCAATGCTTTCGCTTGTTGAAAAACCGCGCGTATTTGCACATAATTCGTAGCGCGATGAAAATAATTTTAATACGCAATGCACGATCGTGTGTGACAATTTTACTTGTCAGACGGAAGAAGTGGTGCAATTAAAACGGCGCAAGTTATCATGATACGTTCGATGGTACTTTGAATGTACGGTTCGCCATGATTCTGGCCTCGCTCGCGCGTATATGATTAAACCGCCGAATGTTAAAAAGCAATTCTGTCGGCGACGGTGTGTCCGCGCGTATAAACTTTCACAGCGCCGTATCAAACGCAATTACCGATCGAGCCGTATTGCAAGAGCCATACCGCCCTGCTCGTATTACTCGGACTACAAACCCCTTAATTACGATTGCTTGTGCTCGGTACATAAATCAACGTATGATATTCGATACGGCGAATCTCCCGCGCGAGTTGCAACGTTCGATTTTCTTGTCGTTAAAGCGCCAATCACCGTGGATATCTATGTATAAATCTGCTCCTCTCTGCATGCATATTTGTCGAACAAAAATCTCCTGAATACATATATCTCCGCTAACTTTTACACACTCGGGTTTAATATTAAGTAGTTGGAAAATAAACACATGCAAATATCGGAAATGTGACCGACGTGGGTTCATATTTTCAAGCAAATTTGCATTTTAAATATTTATTCATTTCTATCGATAACGCGGTATTTTATAAGATATGGAAGTTTTATTAACTGTAATATTATTATTTTTATTAAGATTAATGAACACAATAAACATTTTACATACATGATAAATACAGTTTTCATGCTGCGTTTGTTTATTAATGTATCCAATACTTTTGAAACTCGAGTTTTCCATTGGTACACTATTTAATATCAATGTATACAACATTAAATTATATAAATATATTTAAATTGTCATTATTATATTAATAATATTAATTTTGTATAACGTAAAATAGAATGTTATTACATTTTATATATATTGAGGGAAATATGAGAAAAAGAAAGCGGTTTACACGAGAAAAGAAAAATTAATAGATTTATTTTACATGCAATCAGCTCTCCTCCTAGAGTTCAATTACGGTAAAATCTTTCAAAGGAGGAACAAAGAGAAAGAGAAATGTACGTTACAAAAATTCAAGACAATTAAAAGTAGAATTGCAGCAGAATCTAGAATCTTATCGGGATTATATGGCATTTCAAGGCAATGGAAACCGTGAGGGATCGCGTGTCATTGATCATTAATCCTGTTCAAACCGTGCACATTGGAAATACATCCTGCTTAAATTACCAACTAACGATTCATTAACGCTTGCGTAAACGAGTCTCCAAATCAGTAAACCGGTTTAAATTGCCGGACTTCTAATTGATTACTCGAAGCTATTATTCTCAATATTATTCTCAAGTAACCGTAAGATGAAAATATTAATATGAATAATTGAGGGATTTTGAGTAAAAAGTGATAGGCATAGTAAATGAATTTTTTGTTCAACAAATATGTAATATTACAGTTAATAAAATTATAGTAAACGAATATTTACTATGATATCTCGATAACTGTTTGTCAAAGGGAAAAGTACAGGATTTTTTTACTTGATGTGGTCTCAGGAATATGCTGTTGCAATAGTGTTCCAATTATTGAAAATTTTTGCGTATTGTAACATACACAAAAATTCTCTTGTTATGAAAATCATATATTTTTCTAAATATATATTCCGTTAAGTGTTATAATAGAAATATCATTGAGTAAACCATCTATTTTAGGCTAATATTTTACTAAATCAATAATATTTTCAACGTCAATAATTAAATTTACCCCCGCTAGCGCCGAGATAATAAAATTGTCCGACTAAACGCGGAGTTGAATCACGATCGTAATCACGATTATTGACGAGTTAGCGGATGGTGCTCTCGATACTAACGATCCAGCTACTTTTACATCAGCGCAAGACGAAGGCGCTCGTCGACCCGTGATTAGAGGAGAAGAATCGCAGAGAGAGAGAGAGAGAGAGAGAGAGAGAGGCGCGCGAGACGGATGGTAAGAGAGAAACGGTGCTGAAAGACGAGTCCTAATTTTTTTCCTCCTTTTTAGAAGCGGGAATCCTGCGCGAGGGGTTCGTTTTTCCGAAGAAAATTGCGAGAGAACGCACGTCCGCGCGGAAGGCGCGTCCTCGCGCCGCTCTGCGCGCGCGCGCGCACACACGCCAATCTCTAATCTCATTTTCCTCTAAAAGGAAGCTCTGTGGACGTTATATTTCCCCCCCGCCTCGTACACATCTTTAAACACGACCGCCTACAGCGCGCCGCGATCATGTATTATGCATTTGCCACCCCGAAACATGCGCGCGCGCGCGTACGACGAGAGCAGCCGCGCGGCGTTGTTGAGTGCGCTATGTCGAGGGCCGCGTTGAACGCGCGTGTTCAACGCCCGCATCCAGAACGAGAAGGAGCGCGGAGGTCCCGGCGATTTTCCACTTTCGGCGCAAGGGTCTCCCGGTTGAATCCAGTTTCCCTTTGAATCTCGGATCGCGGCTGAATTTTTTACCTCCCCCCTCCACGGAGAGCTCGCGACCGCTCGGATTTGGGTTCGACGTGAATATTCCACTGGATTATCCATTTTGAATCGCGCGCACGGTGGATCGCGGCGACGCGACGGCGGGATCTGGGAGGAATTTGTTGCGATTCACGACCGCACGTAACATACACCGGGGGCCGCAGAGCAGCGCTGACCCACCCGTTGACTCTCCGCGCTCGCGCGGAGCCCGCGAGCGGACCTTATCTCGACTCTGCGCGAGACACGTGACAAATATCGCTTGTTCGATACTCGAGTCTACGAGTCCCGCGATGATCGGCGCGTCAGACCGTTTGCCCTCGGCCTAATACGAGCAGCTCGCAGACCGAGGATTCCCAGGCCGAATTTGCAGTTCGCCGCCCGCCGATCCGCCGATAATTCGCGTCGTTTATCGTTTCGCCGCGCGCGCATTATCCACACTTGCGAGTTCGGATTCTGCCGCAGGGCCGCGAATTAATTTTCCATTATGCGCCTCGCGCATTGTTCCCGCCGCCTCCGCTAATCCGCCCCCTTGAGTCGCTCTCCGCGAGGGCCCCCACGTTCTAAGTACCGACGCGCACTCGTCACGTACACGTCGCTCGAGATCTCAGCCGCAATAACGGCAAATTATATGCAACGAAGTCACGGCGGCTGACTTTCCGAGTGCCAGGCTCCCCCCGAGTAGCTGTCCGCGACTACTCCCGCCTGTCCCTGGGGCATGGACGAGTTCGCAGCTCCGGGGGTCACTTGGAGACGTTCTAATGCTATCACGGACGTGCGTTGGGAACGAGAGCGGAATCAAAAAACAGCGCCGGGACCCTTGGCGGGTACGACATCGTGACGCGACGCGACGCGACGCGACGCGACGCGACCGTCGTGGCCGTGCCCTGAGAGCACCCCAGGGCGCATCAAAAGTTCCGAGGAGAAGGTATAAATGTGCTTAAAAGAACTTTCCGCCGCTCCCTCGCTCGCGCCCGCTTTGTTCGCTGTCCTCTCCTGCAGGGATTGTCTACAAAACGGCTCCTGGCAGGTATCTCGGGTCCCGGACGGGCTCGCGCGCAGTTTTCCACTTAATAAGCGCGATCGCGTTACGCCCTTTGTGCGCATTAAGCGTATTCTTTTCGTGTTGCACTCGTGTATTCTTTTCCCCGGGGCGCGCGTATTCGTCAATGGCGTTTGCTCTCTCTCTCCTTTTTTCCCTCTTTCGATTAAATTTATTCCGGACCGGCGGCAGATGCGGGGACCGTTGCAAGAACGTGGGAACGGTGCAAGCCGAATGACATTTAAACAAGTATTTACCGAGAAGGTGCAGCTTCCTCCCCCCCCCCCCTCTCTCTCTCTCTGCTCGGGGTGTATAAAAAGATCATTTCTCAACTATGTTCACCGAGTTGTGGGCGGCGCCTGGACAATGTGATTGAGACTAATAGCGAATTCGGTTGCTTGCACTAGTGCGCATTGAGTGCACACTAAGGCTTGTTTACAGCCAATTTCTATTCAAGGAACGCCTTAAATATCTCGTGGAATATTTCGTAGCCAGTAAAATGATCTGCATGGCATCCAAACGGATTATTTTTGGCTGAATACTCTTTGAAGGTGTATTTAAGACAAGGTTAAATGTCAAGATTGACTACAAACAGGCCTTGGTGTGCACTCAGTGCGCACTAGTGCAAGCAAACGAATTTGCTATAATTATACGACCTGTTAACACTCGCTACACCCACAAATAGATTGATTTAGGTTAAACAAAGGAGATACGTCGAAGTCACGTTTCTCTGATTCCACTAAATTTTTATTCACTTGTACTAAAACATTCGCTAGATTTGAAGAAATAGATATGAATTCTCTTGGAGATTCCAGTCTCGATCAAATAAAATTTGGGTCGAGGTAAAGCAAATCATTTTCAAAGTCTAGTAAGGTCAAAATTCACGGAAAATTTGCTTGACTTCAACTTTTTTTTCTGTAACAGGCGCCAGCCAAACCGTCATAGAATCTGAATCGCGTATGAAGTAGTTAGAGGAGAATTAATATTATTTCGTTTACAATTTCGGCGTAAACTCGTTCTTTCATTTGCGCGCGCGCGCACGCACAAAATTACAATTTGTTTCTGCGAAAATAAATTAATCGGACGTACGCGCGCATTTGTTTGCGGAATCGCCGGGCGTTTTCGGATTATTTCAACGGAACGAACGAATCGCTTACGATTCGAGCGTAGCTCGACGTCTTTTCCCCCTCGTTTTTATTTTATTTTATTTTTCCTCCGCGATCTCGACCGCCGTAATAACGAAGCCGCGGTGCACGCGAGAGTGGGCGAAAATTCCTCGATACTTTTAACAGCGCTTCCGCGCGCGCGCACTCTCTCCCGCGCCGCACGACGCGACTGCTCAATTCCGTCCTGATGCACGCGCGCGTACCCCTTCCGTGCTCATTTTACGAGTGACGTGAGGTCGTTTCGTAAGGTCAATTTTTTATACGCCACGGAGTCCGCCCAGGAAAATTTCATCGTGTCCGCCCGCGCGCGCTCGCCCGCCCGCGTCGTATTTCGTCGTCCGACTCGAGCGATGCGAAAGGAGTTTGCTTCATTGATCGGTTTCTGGCGACACACAACTGTTTCTACGACGGCTATTGTATAAAACGACGAATGGAGAGGCGAGCGGATCCTTTTGAGAAATTCTAGTCTGGCGGAAGACGAGTTCTTCTTACCGATCAACTAAGGATGTTGCAAAATGAGTATAAACAAGTTTTTGTCGGCGCTTCGTAAGACGCAAAACAGTTGACGAACAACGTGCTGTGAGTGTGTGTGTGTGTACGTGCATTTTGTACGAAACAACTTTACGGGAAATATTTTCGCCGATCCCACGTGCATCCCCGTCCGCGCAAATAATATGCCTGAAAGAGGAAAGTTGGCGGTAGTTTTGACCTGTTTTTTCCATCGGAAAAATAATTGTACGATTAACGAATAATGAGAAATTATCCAAGAAACTTTATTAGCGGTAAAAAGATTATGCGCGCAAAAACAGGTCGAGCCAATAAAACTGAATAAATGAATTTCCGCAGGTACACGCACACCTACGCGGCCGCGTAACGCGCTAGCCCGACAGGTATTACTTATAGATTAATTTGTTTCCCTTATTGCCATTTGCGCTCCGCGGCGGAACGAAACACAATCGCATTGGGACACATTTTTCAATTTGCGGCGGAGTGAAAAACGATATTTAACTCTCGCCGGGGCCGGGGAGGCTCGTGTTAATCGACATCGCGTTACCCGATCACTGCGCGTCGCGTGGGCGCGAGCGCGCACGCGCGCCCGCGAGCTCGTCAACGGGGGTCCGATCTTTACGACCGATTCGCGCCGTTTTTCGCTCGCGCTTTGTAGGACCAGCCGGCGCGCCGCAAATTCCGGTTTGTACACAGCGAAATTCTATTTATAAAGTGGTGGGCGCGCTTTAAATTAAATTCGATCTCGCATAGCCCGATGCACGAGGCCGGCCTCGTCGAGGGCCGAGCGTGCACGTGGCAACAACGCTCAGGCTTTACCGAACGGATTATTCCACCCTAAATCGTGTTTTCGGCTGGAACGTCGCCCCGACATTGGCATTCGTTGCCGTTGGTTGCCCGAGGTAGGCGGAGGACACCTGCGTGGGCCGAAGGGTTCCCGGTCCCCTCTTGTCTCTCCACTTTCTCACTCCCGGTATCTGCCCGTCCCCCTCTTTCTCTGCCAGTCCTTTGTTGCTTGATATTTGTTTTTTTTCCCTAATGTTGCCGTCCGCTGCCGGCTGACAGCGAACGAGATTCGACCGTTGTTTCTACGCCCAGGTCCCTATTCCAGATCGCCGCCTGCCGGCGACTCGGCTCCGCCGGCCTCCTCGATCTTTTTCCCTCCGAGTTAACGAGTTTCGTCATTTTTCCGGCGTCAACATCGAAAGGGCGGAGAGACGTCCGAGTGTCCCACGCAGCCACGAGGGCCCTCGTCGCCGAGAGTGTCCTCGCCGAGGAGGACGAATGAATCGCGACACGTCAGCGGAGATCGCGAGGACGCGCGCGTGTGGCAGCTTAACGTAATTTACGATTCGCTAAAGAGAACGGATATCGGTGCGACATGTTAATCATAGTTTTAAATTAAGCATCATGACGGGGACGTGACTATCCTATCGTAGAACATGCGCCGTCATGATTGAAGCGCGCAAGGAAACGGGCTTGCACTTTTTCGCCATTTCGCAATAATGTAGATATGAAGTGAAAAAAAATCTATAATATTGCGCGCACGTCTCTCGAATTTTATCTAACAACTCTTGTTTATACCGAGTGTGCGATAAAATTAACTCGCTCTATCGTGTTCCGGCTTTTCATGAATAAAACTCTAATCAGGTTTCGCTCTTCCCCTCTCCGATCTGCCATCGCTCTCTATGTTATTCTTTATTTCACGTTGCACATATTTTCCATTCTTTCTTTTCTTAAACTTGCCGCTGTCACTTTGCTGTTTACTCATTTATCTACTCACAGTTTAATATTTGTAATCTAATAAAGCTATTATACATAAATATATTTTAATCTTTTCTAATATAAATAAATATGTATTATTTATTTATTTATTAGATTAATATTTGCAATCCTTTTTCGTCTAACGAAGTTAGTGTCATAAATATGTCAATCTTTTCTATTATAAATAAACAAATATTATTATCATTTAATTTCTTATCAAGGAATACATTTTTATATAAGAAAAAGAGAGAGAGAGAGAGAGAATCGAGTAACGTCTAAAAAATCTTACAACAGAATAACTCTGTTAGATTTAAATTATTAGAAAACGCACTCGGAGGCTGCGGTCACGCGGTTGCCGCGTAGGAGAAATCTGCATGCACGGCATTCTGCAGATCTACAAAATGTGCGCCGTTTATTTCAAACCCTTTATTCTACCACCGACGCAATGCGCCACGCGAGATGCAACGCGCCGCGCTTCTCTCCTCCGCGGCGCATGTCGTCGGATAGCCGCAGAATTTTGAAGCCGCTCCGACTCCGAGGGTCTCGCCGCTACCGGCAAGTCGGTGGCATTTTCCAGATACCCGTGTGGGCAATGAACGATAAAGTCGGCGCGTCGTGTTCCCCGGTATCAGAACCGCGTGCAATTTGATAGGGCACGTGAAGATCCCCGTGGCTCGCGCGCGTGAGAACGCTCAGTGACCCCCGCGATCTCTCCCTTACTTTTTTCTCCCTTTTAATTTCTGAAAGGAGACCGCTCGTTGCTCTCGCGAAACGACGTAATGAAATTTCGGAACTGCCGGATCCGCGCGAATCGATGTTCCGGTTCAATCTCGCCGTACGCCTTGCACTTCCGATAGAGCGTAAACGCCCGCCTGTAAACCGAAAGTACGCCCGGCGCGCTCAGGGGGAATAGGGCGGAAGGGGGGGAAACCGGCGTGAATAGATACGTGGAACGACCGTAAAATCGTTTCCACCAGCGGATTCCCCGAGGCATTAAAGTGGACAGTCGTGTAGCGCGTCGTAAAACTTTGGATTCTTTCCCAATTTTTCGAATCATACCCCGGCGCGAGACCGCGGCCGTTACCTGCGGACGATACGGCCCGCGATGGTCCGATTGATAATCAACGCGCGGTGTATAAATTTTCCCTCCTCCCCGTTCCTGGTTCGCGGGGATTATGTTGTAAACCGAAACGTATGGGACAGGTATGCCATTAGGATGTGGGAGTGTCCGGCCGCTCGAGGCCGACCGGATACTCGAGCGGAATACATTTCACCGCTTTAAGACTTAATTATCAGACCGATCATCGTCTTGACAGATCGTGGCTCTGATCACACCATTTTTACACGTAGGGTAAGGTGACGAAATTCAAATCAGACACCAAATGCGGTTCAACATTTCAACGAGTCGCTTATAAGCGACATAAAAACACGTCGATGCCTCTCACGATATCGACAATGTAGCACAAAGTTGTAAATATATAATATAAAAGAGCTAAATTTAAGTGAATAACTTTAAAATGTCTGACTCGTCAAATTATTGATCCGCATTTGGTGTCTGATCCGAATTTGGTCACTTTACCCTGTATACGCGACTCGTACGTCTAAGGGCTTGTGTATTGAGCAGAAAGATTGTTACCATTTACGACTCTGTCGTAAGACTTAAGTCGGTGTCGGAAGGCAACGCACGAAGAATTGTCGTAGACGTATGTCGCCCTGCAATGCGACGAATGCGACATACATCTACGACAATTCTTTGCGTTGACTTCCGACTCTAAGGACCTGAGCGGAAAGATTGTCGTAACTGTTTCTGATTCCGTTGTAAGACGTAAGTCAGTGTCAGAAGTAAACGCACAAAGAATTGTCGTAGACGTATGTAGCCTGCGATGCAACGAATACGACATACGTCTACGACAATTCTTTATGCGTTGACCTCCGACTCTAAGGCCTGAGCGAAAAGATGTCGTAATTGGTTCTGATTTCGTCGAAAGACGTAAGTAAGTCAGTGTCGGAAGCAAACGCACAAAGAATTCTCGTATATCGTCTCGCGATGCAATGGATGCGACACACGTCTACGACAATTCTTTGTGCGTTGACTTCCAACACCGACTTAAGTCTTACGACGGAATGGTAAATGGTTACGACAATCTTTCTGCTCAGGCCTTGCGTAATGCATTCTCGGGCAATTTTACAAACGCCCATTTCTCCGTCTAATAATACTCTCCTCTGCTTTAAAGACGATCCCCGCTACACGAAGCGAAGTAAAATATCGCACGATAATACGCAGTTTCAACGCCTGAATATTCAAATCCGTTTTCTGTGAAAATCATTAAATTAATACTTAACATGCGTGCGCGCTAAGTCCTTAAGTCTATAAACATAACTTTGTTGGATATTGGATTTAGCATTAACGCCGAAGATAAAGTCTCGCAAAATTACTCGCGAAAGTGTCAATTTTCACACGTCGCGCGTCGCGCGCGCTCGGCTCGCTCGGGGTATCGTAAAAACGCATGTTGCGACGGGGATGCGTTTTGCCAAGTGCGTTACGTCTGATATATCGCGCGCACAATTTATCCCTCTCGAACATTTCCCACGTGGTGTTGTTAATATATTCATAATTTACATGTCAATTTTGCGCCTTATCCGCGACGGTATTTTTTTCGGCTCGGTTGCCGCGCGTTCGGGCGTGAGAATGACCGCGTTAATAAAAATTCTCGTTAAAATTTCCGCCGGCGGAATGAGATCCGGGATTTTACCAGAGGACACGGCTGCAAGTAAATCAAATATAAATCGTAAATACTTAATCAAACGTATAAATCATTACAGCTGTAGTATAATTGATTATGTTATAACATTAATTATTTGGCATTCGCATGACAATTATATTGCGCATGTAAACTTTCTGTAGATATCGCCAAATTAACATGAATGCATATCAAATTTGGAGATTATATTAATCGATTAAACTAATTGTAATCTTGTCGAGGCGTTTATAATTAAAATTCAGCCGGGGAGGCTCCCTTTTTGAAAGAGTCCATTTACTTACGTTGAAAAAGACCGCAATCACCATATTGCGACCTCGTTAGAAATAAAACGATTATTACTTAAATTCTCCCGCAGAGTCCACAATTAATTTAATAAGCGTTCTTCTCGTGGCGCCCGCGAAAGAGGGATAATTGATTTCGCAGCAATTATGAGCCCGACTAATTACCGCGCCAAAGTACAACGCAACGAGCAATTATTCACTCAATGCGCAATTATATCGGGCATTCTTCGTGGGGAGGAGGAGGGGGAAAGGACACGCTCCCAGAAAATATCTTGCCGTGAATAGATGTCTAAGCAATACTATCCCGCTTGTCTGTCCAGAGGAGAGATTCAATTGTTTTCCAATAAATTATTCCGACGGACGGCGCGCCGCGCCGGCGATTTTCCCCGACGTCGAGAAGCGGACGTCACGGAGGACCGATTCCACGGACGCCCGTAAAAAATTTACTATCGAACATATATCGCGGGTCGAACGAGGCGTGGCGTGGCGTGGCGCGCCTCGAGAATGGAGAGATCACGCCAAGGTATTCGGGCGGCCGCGGCGCCGTTGATCGCCGTTCATCACCGCGTAACCGAGCCTAATCACACGATCGGCAAGACGCGCGGTCGCGCTCGCCCGATTAAGCAGAAAAGTTAAAGCCGCCGGGGCGTGTGTCGCGCATCCGCCACGTGATAATTTACGGCCAGCACCGCGGGAGGACCTGCCACCCCGCGCCCTGTGCATCATCTCCTCCCGGGTACCCACAGGCGCCCGAGACTTTCGGGACGCGGCGGCGGGGTGGAAGAGGGTAAGTGGATTGGGCGGATACCTAACGTCGCCCCCAGCACGTATCGTAAACTGCTAGAACTTCGCCAAGACTTTGGAAGTAGCTTCCAGATATTATTGAAGCCCTTCAAGATTCTGGATAGACGCGTTTCACCGCTAAGCATTATGCTGTGTATACAGCGACGGCGCCGGCGGAGGACGAGGGATATTGTACGTATATAGGCGTAAATACTTACGCGAATATTCACCTCCGCGTGTGGCTGTTACACGCCCGCGGACGCGCATGCATGTACGTGTTTGTGTAAGCGCCGCGTACTTATTAGCGTATATATAATATACAAACGCGTGGCGCGCGTACCACGAGAGGCAGTCGGCGAGAGTAGGAGTGAAAGATAACCCGCGTCGCGGCTGCCACGTTGGCGCCTAATTAATTTTCTTTGCAGCTTAACTACGGGCAATGCTGAGGCAACGTAGAACGGGGCGGCGGCCCTTGCGCGCGGCACGTCGCAAACTTTTCCTATTTTCGGGCGATTATATTAACGCGATATTAAACACCCACTTTCGCGTCACCGCCGTCATCGCCGCCGTCTCGTCGTCCTCGTCGTCCTCGTCGTCCTCGTCGTCCCCGTCGGGAGCGGATCGAAGCTCCGCGCCGGACCGCCCTTCCGGCGGCCGCTCGAAATATGATCCGCGGCACCGTCGCTGACGACCGACAGCTGCTCGAGTGCCGCCGCCCGCCACCCTTTTCCAAACGGTCCCCTGTAAACAAATCGTTTTCCCCCGACCGCCGAATATCTTGCCGAAAATAATACCTTTCGTCCGCGCCGCTACTCCGAGAGCGAGATCCTCGGACTTGGGAGACGAGCGCCCGAGAGGAAGAGAGCCCGTTACCCTCTCTTGCGGCGCGTGCAATTTAAATATTTGACGTTCAGTTTGCTGTTTTATTAAAGCGCAGAACTTCGTAGCGCATGGCGAGCCACGAGTATGTCGCGGAAAATTTATTGCACGTTTAAGAGTCGGGGCGAGGTATTCTCCTCGACTTCTCCTCCGCCAGCGTACGAGTCCCGAGGTCTAATTGGAAAATCGCGTTATTCACGTGGAATGTGTTGCACCGCTGACGGCGATATCGCTCATTGAATTCGAGCCCGGTGTTTTTATCCGCGGGCCCGCGAGGCACGTCGATTTCGGCGGGCGAAATCTCGGGGGGATTTAAAAATATCACTTTTAGCTCTAGTTAACAAAAACGCGCATTCGTTAAGACTGAAAACAGCTGCTTGTGTGTCGCGCGTCGCCGCACACGTGTGTGTCCCCGAATGTAACAGCGTTTTCCCAGTAACTAATAGCGTCTTTTACACTAACGCCAACCGGCGTTGTCAGCCCGATTTTTCCCTCAAAAGTGGCGCAGAGGCAGGATGTGAACACGGAACCATATGTCGACCAGTCTCTGCAGCCAGTAATTAATTCTCCGTCTCTAAACTCAACCCAGTTGATCGCCGAGGCGGAGACGGCTATCCTTCTCTCCGGCAAGTTTTTTGCCGCCGGATAATCCTGTACCTCCTAAAGCTGATAACTTTGTACAAAGATCCACGTTACACCGAATAATTGCGGTAATTCGCTGCGGTGCATTTAATTTGTTGACAATTGCGACTGTAATTCCCACGCACCGGTGCCCAGCTGTTTCAGCATTTTTCAAAGTAGGATTTTACACGTTATGTCAACTTATTACAATTGAAAATATTTTACGCGAGATTAGGTCAGTTTGAGAGTGCACTGATAGAAAAAAAAACGCGAGACTAACTATAATTTCGCTATATTTTATAGTGAATTTTGGCTCCAAACATGTTTTTATAGTTTTATTAAACATGCATAGCAACATATAGCAGAGCGAACACAAATTTATCGTCATTATCACTGTGATATAAATTAGCACAACCATATTACATAGTTGTGGTAAACTAAAAATAGATTTTGTGTAGTTAACCGTACTATAAAATAAAGTTATTCGAAACGCGGTGAAAAGCACGATAAAACATACGAAGTAGTAATAAACTGTACGATAGTGTACAATAGTAATAAATCGTATTTATATTGGAAGTTATATTCCTTGCATTTTATTATACAGGGTGTACTAAAACCACCGGATATTCTTTTAATCATAGATTCTTTAGAAAATTTCAAGAGGAAAATTCTAATACAAAAATGTCGTGGCTATAGTAGTTTTTAAGTAATAAGCGTTTATATTTCGCAAGTGACAAGCCTGAGATTTCGCGCGCTCAGGTACTTAACACGTACGCCTTTTTTTTATATAGGACAAGAAATGAAAAACGCGCGCCTCGCGCGCACAATTTGCAGTTGAGCATTGTATATTTTTATGAATGCGCAACGTCAATGTAAAATAAAAAGTAATTTATCACTCACTGATACGATTCGCAACAGCAGAGTTGTACATCGTTAACCAGATATGTTAAACTGTAAAAATACAAATATGCATATGATTATTATAGACTAATTATGTAAAATCGAAATTATTGTATTAAATATACTTTATAATTTATATTTTAAAAAAGGTATTTATTAAAATAGTTATATGCGATACTGAAAAAGTCTTCCTTTTATATATAAACTCACAAAATTTTATACGTACGCGCGGTATTGTCTCTAACACTTATTCGAATCCTCATTCCAATCATTTCAATAAATAAAATAAAAACACAGAACATATGCTTTATTTTGCACAAGTAGCAAATAACATAAAAATTTAAGACACTCACCTCACCGATTTCTCCGCTGTTGCCCGATGCCTCCAAGGCCTGCTCCTCCTCTCAGATTTCCTCCTTGTTGCACTCACACAACACGCACTCGCAAAAATCATCGAACGCGCGATATTTCGGACACTCCCGTACGCGATGTGAGATACCGCGAAACGCACGAAATATTATTAGCAAATATCGCGTGACTTTCTATCACACAAATTACTCAAACCAATAACTTGCATTTTTGATTCGGAAAAACAGGAAAGTGAAAAACACTTTTGAATTGACGATGTAAAACGCACTGCGACCAGCGGACGCATAATCTGCGGTGAACAAGTAGATATTAGTAGCGAAATTTCCAGCGATAAATACTTGTTATTAATTGCAACAATTAAGCGAGATAATTTTCGATTACATTTACACGATGTAACGACGTGCGATAAGTAACTTTCTTTACTTCCTGCCCGTTCGAGTTGCGAAGACCGACAGAGCGAATTACAGCGCGAACGCCGACGTCGCACAAATTTCTCTCTTTTCCCGAAAATGGTACAGATTACACGAAATCGATGGATAATTAAAAGCGCGGTGCGTAAACGAGATGTAACCGCGACAAAGTACCACGGTTTACGTTCACATTTTAGATGAGTTAGTCTCGCGAAATATCTTACGTATACGTTGATAAAGAGCCGTCGCCACAACACGTAATTCGTTTCTCATTACAAGTTGTAGAAACGTAATAATTAATCTAGGAACCTTACTTGTTACTGACAAAGGTGTGCAAATCAATAGTGATTTATCCTTACATTTATCGCGATCGAGTTTTGGAAACCGATAACGCAGAAGTAATATCACGCACGGAGCGACTCTCGCCACTGCCTGCCGGCTCGACGTTCGGCGAGCGAGTGATAGCGCGGGGCGACCTTCAGGTACACTATGGCACGCAAAAACATCGTACGTCACCGCGCCGAGTGAAAAACAACAAAAAAACGTTGAGAATTCGTTGGCCCGCTTAATCGTCGTACGATACCGCGCCGAGTGAAAAACAACAAGAAAACGTTGAGAATTCGTTGGCCTGCCTACGCAATGGAAAATTCCGTACTTAATATTTTATTGCACATTACTTTGTTCCGTGACTGTTGCTACGTTTTACGTATTATTCCGCGGACTTATTGGTATTGATTAAATTAACAATTAATTCTGTTCAATCGAGAAAATGTTTCGAAACGAAAATCGTTGTTACTGAAATTCTAATTACTACACTGATAGAAAAATATAGTTGAAATAACCATAATTTCACTATAATTTATAGTATCCTGAGGCGCCAAACATATATAATAGTGCTTTTTACTATGAAAAATATTCTTAATGTAACTTAAAAATATAGTTCATAAAATCATAATATTTTTAAATTACATTAAGAATATTATGATTTTATGAACTATA
>NW_011967195.1:984682-989815 GCF_000949405.1 Vollenhovia emeryi
TAAGATTGGAGATTTTACCTCAGTAGATGGTGTACGTACACAAATGTATATTTCTAAATTGCAAATCTTCATTTTCTACGAATCTAAAAGAGAAGTAAAGCACATCGCGTTTCGAGAAAACCAATCGGCATCGCGGACAATAGGCCTCAACTGTTCGATATTAACGACATTCGCGCTGGTAACATCTCTTTTTTAGAAAGAAAAAAAATTGTGATTGTATTTACTATATAAAAATAATTAGCGAGTTTACTATCCATTACTTGGATATTTTAACAGAATAATAGTTAAAAGCTTATATTTTATAGTAAAATTTTTTAAATAATTGGCATTACTGTGTCTATATGGTTGTTATTACTAATATTACAGTAATAATTACTGTAAAAATGATATTCCTGACTATAATTATTTTATCATGCGATTTGTAGTTTCAAACACTACATATTTTTCTATTAGTGTAGGTAGGTAAAAATGATGACAATATGATCATGATAAATAATAAAAATCGATGCCACTATTCTCCGCCTCCTTCAGGTTTATACCGAGATCACTGAAGATTGACTTTTAGCTAATATTTAAAGAATGATATTTTTCCTCTCCTCGTATCAATTTAATATTAAAAGCGATGTAAGCGGATATGCGGCGAGCGCATTGAAGCATTACCGAAGTCTCGGCCCGCGAATTAACGCCCGGGAGAAATTATTGTCGTAATTATTGTCTGCGCGACGCGCGCCCGCGCTTAGATTAGAAAGCGTCGTGCGCGCGACGATCTTATCACGGGCGGGGCAAAACCGGCAGGAATTAGGGCCAAATTCCTCAGCCTGGCGCGATAGCAATCGCGATCCCGACGAAATGATTGTCGCGAGATTTATCGCTAATTGCGCGGCTAGACCCGTTTCCGGGATGCCATGGACCGGGGAGCGAGAGAACGGCGCGCCGTGGCGCACTCCCTCCACTCGTCGCGGAAGGTGTATCTCTCCGCGGCGTCAAATTACGCTCCGGTAAACTCGATCAACCGCGCCGGGATCTCCCGGCTTGAAAAGAAGTTCTCTCGTCCGCCGACCGAATCGAGAACTTTCAAGTCGCGCGACAGCGGCCCGCGATGTCGCAACGTCCTCCGTAACGCGACGTCTAATTAATTTTCTTTGTAACTCAATTCTCCGGCAATCGTCGGGGTGGAGATGGCGTTTCGTCGCCTCCCCTCCCCAGCCCCTCGCGCTTCTGAGAGGAACGGACAAAGAGGATTCTCGCCACCGTGGTATCGTGGATTTAATAAAGACCCGCCTATGCGAAAGTTTTCTCGTCGAAAAACAGCGGAGGAATCGGCGCGACGGCGGATCCCCTTTTTATCGAAGTAGACCACGTCCCGCCTTGCTAATATAATCGAAATCAACTCTTTCGGAATTACAATGATGAAAGGAATCTTCCCAACAATACCTATATATATATATAACTCGATGCAAGAAAAGAACAACGGACTTTCTTAGTGAAAATAAATACGCGATAGATGATTAAAGCCGTAAATATTGCAAATGCTTGATCTTAGACTTTCGTGATCGTTTGAAGAAATAGTGAGTGGACCACTTAATTATTTTGGAGACAGGAACGAGTTTGTAATTCGCGGGATCGGAAGCTGCACGCTCATTTCAAAGAACAATACTTTTC
The DNA here is from genome assembly GCF_000949405.1 of Vollenhovia emeryi. Classification (NCBI taxonomy): domain Eukaryota; kingdom Metazoa; phylum Arthropoda; class Insecta; order Hymenoptera; family Formicidae; genus Vollenhovia; species Vollenhovia emeryi. The sequence goes on from NW_011967195.1 coordinate 986,345, forward strand.
AACACGCGCCTCGCATGAAAATATACGCCTTGTTCGTTTTACAATACTAGAACTAGAATAGCATTGCGTGCGCTATTTAACTGTATATTTATTCGCGTGCCTTTTTAAAGAGAATTTAGAGATAATTTGGTCCAACAATGCCCTACCTCCCGCACTTTCCTGCGTGTTACTTTCCACGTCGTTTCAGCCCCAACTTCTGCACTAATGGTGCCAGATAAGAATAGAGATAAAAAAAGCCACCCCCGGATAATCATCGATTCCCCAACGTGCGTCGCTGAGCTTTCAAGAGACAGTGAAAAGCACCGCTTTTCCCATTGCGGGCAGAACCCACGCGGCGAACCGCACGCGTCCCAGCCCGGCAGCTGCGAGCGTGGACCGACGCGACGGGAAGCTGTAGCATTTTGGAACAATGTCGCCCTGGTCAGAGAGTCAGACTACCACCCGCCCCGCAGGAAATCGCGCGATCATTCATCACTTTCCTCCGTTCCTCTGTCGTTGCGCGCACCCTCGCGTCACCCGTGCCTTCCTCCTCCTCCTCCTCCTCTCTCTCTCTCTATCTCTCCCTCTTCCTCTCCTCCTCTTTCTACGTGTGAACTCCCCTAGGACACGTCGCGCGCGCCCTACAAGCGCCCCGACCGACTTGTCTCATTTCCCGCTTTTACGTGACGACGATGTAATGAAACGTGCATCACTTACTTGCGTGCTCCGTCTTGAAAACCGGTCTTTAAATTCGCAGGAGATTCCACGGACGTTCGCCGATAAATCTTCATAGGATCCAATTCGTGGTGTCTTCGGGGGGGGGAGGGGGAGGCTGCGAAGTAATTTGGGGCGGGACAGGAGGGTCAGAAATGGAGGAAGGTGATCGTATTAAAAACGTGAGAGAGATATATTTTTTCCTACGCGTTAAATCGCGCGCCTCTCTGCTTTATTAATAATTTCCTCCGTCTATTTCTTTCCGTCGCCGCGCGCTATCAGCATCGTTTGACAAGCGGGTCTTGATTCGACCCATATTCAATCGTTCAATATCAACACGAAGAGCCTCTATTGATTCATAAAATTTCCTACTGCGAATTGCTGTAAAGACTTTTGTTTGAATGGAAACAATTCTAAACTGAGTTTGCTTATCTTCTTTAATCTACCGTTAGTTCAGATTTATTTCTTAAAAGAAAATAAAGTCACTTTAAGCGGAAAAAATTTTGGTACAGTACGCACATCAGTTACAAGAGATCATTTTGTGGCTTTCATTGAAATAAATATATTGAAATAAATACACGTTTTGTACTTTCGTTACTGAGACACAGCTCAAACAAATATTTTATTAGTCGAAAAAGTAACATTTATTATTATTATTGTACTATCGAATGAATGAGCGGTAATGGGAAGAATGAATATTTCTTGATGCACAAAATGCTGTCGTCGACTTATTTATTGCAATTTATACGGACGCGGCTTTATTTATAGGATGCGACTCTCCCGAAACTCGGGTGGTGACGAGTACGCACTCAGGTTCGGACATTAGAGATGAGAGACGAGAGAACGATAAATTATATTTAATAATAATAAATATTATTATTTTATTTTCCCCAGCAATAAATATCTGTTTGCGCTGTATCTCAGCAACAGTGGGTTTACGGATGTACGTTGACGTGAACTTTTTTTCCATGTTTCGGATGTGGGGAGCTCGCCCCCGAAAAATGTTTCTCCCATTTTAGATTCAGTTACACTCGGTACACAGTGTATCGCCGAAGCGTACGAATTAGATTACAGAAACTCCAATTTGCTGATTGTATGATGATTTATGTATATATATTCCCCGTCGTAAAATGAGGCTGCTCGAGAAAATGCAGCGAGACGACGAATTAATAAAAGGAGTCTCAAAAAGTATTTATGGCGGCTGGAGTTATAAAAGCTGACGTTTCATTAACAATTTTACCAGTTTTATAATTAATCTACTTTCTCCCCGGCCAGTCGTCCCGCCGTTCATCAATCTTCATAAAAGCCAATTCGTGGTAGGTTGTATTATATTTTTGACACGCGTCGCTCAGAGGTCAACCAATATATCTCACGAGAGCGAAACTGGGACATCTTGAAAAGCATGTTAAGACATTTAACCTCGTGCGGGATTACGTATATGTATAACCCGAGCCACTTTTACTAATTGTTTCATTAACAAGGCGAATATTCCACAAACTCTTACAAAATATCGCGTTTTGTGTAAAATCGCTCGTATTTTCGCTGCACTAGTTAATACGTCTTCATAAAAGCTATTTGTGCGTTCGTCCGCAATTTTGTATTGCAAAACAAAAAGCCGAAAGGACGTTTATTAAAATGTTTTTATAAAAACTATAATGAAATCTCCATTTAATACAAATTTGCTTTTCCACGCGACTCACACGATCCTCGTATCTCTATATTTTCACATTACACACAATGTTTTTATATTATAGTCTCCAGAGCTAACTAACTTATCATTGTCTCTCCTTTCTTCCTTCTTTCTACCATCGTTCTTCCTTCTATTTTTTTTTTGCTATTCTTGCGTGTGGAATAAGAGAGAGAACTTTTCCAGGGGAAACAAAAGCTCCCGCAACTATATATATTATTTGTATTTCGGAAGTTTTTTGTAAATCACGAAGGGAAGCATTAATTTTTCCGATTGAAGAGCTCTGGTCCGGGCTGACTCGTGTCTTTTCTGTAATGGCCGGGCAAATTGAAAAATTGCTCGGCTGTTTGTTTACGTCGACGCAAGTTGCGCGATAATTCGCCGCAGCTGTGCGACGCCGTAGATTTCGCATACACAAAATTAACAGTGCGCCGAAGCTGCGCCGTTCAAAAAATATTTCTCGCCGTCATAATACACAGCGGAAGCGGCCGTACATTTCAACCGGCGCGGTATTTTGCCACCATTCCTGAACGGGCTAATAAATATTTATAAATCATTTTTTCCTTTTTTTTCTAGAAACGAGTACGTTTGCGCATTTATTGCGCAATCACGACCGTGCAGATTTATGGGGGGCTAATGGTAACCCCACCCGCGGCCATTTCTCCCCCTTCTTTCCCTCGAATATGCATATGAGCGTGTATACGGACACGCTTGTGACCGGGCGTACGTACACGCAACGTCGTGTGCATTCACGGGAGAAAATTCAATAACGCTGTGCGGATAGTGCCAGATACCGCGGGGCGCGAAGTTGTTGATGTCGTTAATTTCCATCGCGTTAGGGATCCGAGTTACTTCCCCGTGTTTCGGATAACCCTCCCACCCCTGCATGCGCCGTGTAAGCATGTTACTGGGTGAGCGCTGAAGAGAAATGAGACGTGAAAGAAGAGGCAGACGGCCGCTAATGGAGAGAGGGGAGAGAAAGAAAGAGAGAGAGGGGGGGGAGAGAGAGAGAGAGAGAGAGAGAGAGAGAGAGAGAGAGAGAGGAGAGAGAGAGAGAGGAGAGAGAGAGAGAGAGAGAGAGAGAGAGGAGA
>NW_011967195.1:991680-1022668 GCF_000949405.1 Vollenhovia emeryi
AGAGAGAGAGAGAGAGAGAGAGAGATCGACCCAAGATCCACTCGGTCATATCTCGACAATGTTGGTTTAGACGTCCTCAAAGGAGAGACACGAGTTTTGAATGTTATGTCAGCTTCGTCCGCGCAGGAACCCGTAAACCGTATTATAATGATAAGCAAACACTCGAGTGCATCGGATAAGCTGCGAAAACGACGGACTTACCCTCGCGACGGGTTCGGTTCGGTGAGGAATACGCCGGGAGGGATCGGGAACGAGAGACACAATGAGAGAACATGCGCGCGGCCGCCCGTACACTTGGCGTAATAACAAGATCGGTGGATACGTCGAAGAAACGAAGCGTCGCGATTATTTCGCGGGGAGCGAGCGTTCTATCCACGAAGACCGGACGCGTCCTGTCCCGTGTCCATCCGAAAAACGGATTTAAAAGGCAATTCCTCCCCTTTTCCCCCGCGGTAATTTAATATAGAGAATATAAAGGATCGCGCACGTGTGTCAATTAATCCGATAACCGCGTGAGGAACATATTGATTGGACCGTACGGCACGACTGAAATGCGATAAAATGAAGGGACGTGTCTGCGAGATTGTCGATTTTATAAGTCGTCGGACAGAAAAGAGGGAAATTAAGTATAAAGGCGTAGTATTGTACTACGTTTGCACGGGAGGTTTGTCGATTTTTAAAATGGTCGGGTAAAGCTCGGCAAATCCTATATTAATGTAAAATCGTCGGTTTCGCCTGTCCGCCGGGGAAAAACTTTTGCAAATATTGCAACAATATTTCTGTCTGCTTTTCGTAAGCTCTAAGTAGCGGATTTGTACGTGAAGCGTTATTACGCTTCTTCAGTTTTGCAAGTTATGTAAGCTTCAATACTTTATAAAGCGATTTAACAAATCGATCGAGTTAGTTAGGTATGCGAGCCGGTTTTTTATATTCAATTGTGCAGCTGAAGCCCGAACAAAAAGCGTATGCGTTTCTCCAATAAATTAATATTTACACATGATATCGAGTAGCATTATGATTGATAATATAATTCATATCTCAATCTAAAAGAAGATAATATGTAAATGTATAATGTGGTCGCATTAATTATACGTATAAATCCATTATCGCGTCGCAAGCAATACTGCTGCACGTGTGTCTTATTGTGCAATTAAATATTACAATTTAATAACAAATATGTGTTATAAACAGACACAGAGGGGGAAGTTTCCTATTATGAGATAGCCTCCTAATATGAGATAGCGGAGTTTCTGTTAAATTAATAGGCGTCATCTGCTGGTTAATTCCACCACGAATTTATTGCCGTCAGAGTGAAATCTGTTCAGTGGAAAATTGATTGTTAGATCGTGTAGTCGTTGCGAAAAAAAGATTTGCAAATAAATTTGGACGTTGAAAACCTGCTATTTCGTATTAGAATCCTATCTCATAGTAGAGGACTTTCCTCTACGTGTTAATGTCCTCTCCTCTCTTTGAAATGTATTAATAAATCAGTTAATATGCGTACCGAAAAATAGGATAGTCACGTACGTAATTTCAGGCGTATATTTAGAGGAAAGTTCCCTATTCTGAGATAGGATCCTAATAAGAGATAGCGGGGTTTCTACTACATTGATAGGCATCATCTATTGGTTCCACTATGAATTTATTGCTCTTGGAGTGAAGTCTGTTGAATGAAAAATTAATTATTAGATCGTGTAATAGTCACGAAAAGAGACTTGTGATTGAATTTGGATGTTGAAAGCCTGCTATCTCATATTAGAAGTCTGTCTCATAATCGGCGACTTGCCTCTACCAATCGTCCAAACTACAAGACTTTCCGAGTTCTAAATACGCAGCGACAGTTATGTTTTTCAAATTGCGGGAGAGACGTTAAGGCGGAAAATCGGGAAAGTTGCGGAAGTTACAGGGTGAAGCCTGAAATAAAAAGTTCAGGCTTCTTACTTCTTATTTGCGATGCAAAATACGCCTGGAAAGTATCTCGTAGTCGCCCAACGAGTGGAAATAGCAGATACAAATTGAGTTCCCGTCCAGGGTTGAGGTTCTCCCTCCAACACTTTCCTTTAATAAATCCCAACATATAACTGACGTATAATTGCTGGATCGTTACTCCATGCGAATAAGTATCACGTTCGCCCCTCATCGCGTATTACTTCCACCACCCAGTCGCCGCTCGTCTGCCGGCGATGTAACAAAATACTCAAGAGTTTTTTTTTAATTAAGGGATGTAAAAATGAGCTTTAGCTTTCGCTATCCTGTTCCATTTATATCAATCACGGACCTAACTCTTGCTCTTATTATTTTTAAATTAGGTTACACCTCGCCTCCACATTTTCTCAAATATTTATCGCGTTATCGCTCGCGAAACTTGTGTGCGCGGGTGCGTGTGTAAATGTACGTGAATGCATCGAGCTCGGTTCCCGTCGGTTCGCTAAGCCCAAATGACTGTGCGGATCCGTCATCCCTGCGGGATACCGAAGAGTACGCATTAAACCACGCGCGTCGCTCTCGTATGGAGTCTCTAATATGTTTCATCGAATTTTCCACTTCCGATTTTTGCAACGTGCCAGGGGTGCACGCGTATGTACGTAACGACGCGCTTTTGAGCATTTTCCCGGGCTGCAAAATAATTATAATTGAATCGCGCGAGTCGGAGGCATAGTCCACGTACGGCTTCATTTCAAATCCATTTTGTTTCATTTCGTTTCACGTTGTACGGCTTCTTGCGGCTTATTAGGATTATACGCCGCCCCCCCAACGAAAACGAAAACTCGACAATTATGTCCGACGTATGTAATGATCTTGTTAGCAGCGTATCGTTGACGCTCGAGATTGCCGCTCGTGAATGGCACGCGAAATTTCCGTGGGTAGGACCAAATGACTCTTTGAACACGGTAATGACGCAAAATGTGATGATGCCCTTTGACGTATATATACGCGATTTCTCTTTAAGTCCTACGATATTCAGAGCTGTTGTGGAAAATTTTGTCTCTGAATTCATTAGCCGGCTAACGAGTAAATGTGGCTTTCGGAATAAACGACAAAGGGGCTTGATCCTTTATTCGATGTTTATGCGCTCTTTCCCATTCTTTGACCAAATATCGCCACAATTAAGCAAATACGTAAATACACTTAGAACAATCGGCGCGATTTTACACATAAATTTCGTAACACACATATTGATACAATTAAGCAAATACGTAAATACACTCGGAACAATCGATGTGCTTTTACACATAAATTTCCTAACACACGCGTCGAAGAAAAAAAGAATACACAGGTAGAAAGATATGGCCGCAAGGATCGATATCCTCACGAGATATCGGCAAAACGTTGCGAACGAAATTTCGTTTAATTGATTTTATTAAAAAGTAAAATAAAAGAAGAATTAAATCTAACGTTTGCAAAATTACGATGCATACCACTTTCAATTGCAGATGCGATGTTTCACACAGATCATTCAATAACGTGTAATAATATGTAATAATATGTCCACTAGATATATTCATTAATTTTAATCATGAAAAACACAATATCTCTTTCGTTGACTCTACCTTTCTGTTTGCCACAACACACACTATCTCAGGTCAATGCGACTCATTTTAACAAACATTCTACCACACACCCTCGGAAACGATTTCTGTTACCGAGACAAAAATATTCTTGACGCATTTATATTTTTCACAACCTCATTTAGTACAAAAGTAAGACAATATCAAAATAAAATCGACAATTCTTATTCTCCTCTAGCGAATTAAAAAGGATTGACTTGCTATATTGAGACAAGAGTAACTTATGTTAATGTAAGTTTACATATTCTTGCGTTTAGAATAAATTTTTTCTCCACGAGATAAGTTTTTTTCTTTTTTTTCGCAACGATTGTACAATCTATCAATGAATTTTCTACTAGACGATAAATTCCTGGTGGAATCAACAGACGACGCCTGTTAATTTAACAGAAACCTCACTATCTTATATTAAGAACCTATCTCATAATAGGGGACTCTCTTTTGTATTATTTTTTACACTAAAACCTTGTCAACGGCTCATAGCCCTTTTAATTCATCCGATTGTATCTCTTTCGCTTTTAAAAAATTGTAAAAAAATTTCCTTTCTCGAAAACGTAAGACAGGAACTCAGGTATAATGCATCAGTTGCTCGGCTTTGCGAGCGCATAGCGTGAATCTTTTACACGAATGCAAATTTTAGTAGAAAGGATTTAACGAAGTAACAACCTTTGCAATACATATCATGCCTCCCCTCACGTGTGCGTCGAGCCTCGCCCGCGCATTAATCATCTAATCCGCAATAAATTAAAGAAGAAGAGGAGTTGCCTCGTCGAGTTACGAACTTCGTGGTACTTCGGGAGTTCGCCGTCCCGCTGCGCGGTGCCCAAGTGACTTTCGTCAAGGAGACGAGCGTCGTTAGCTCCCGAATCACGGCGATCCGTAAGACACGAGACTCCTCCCGTAACCAGGAAACGTCTCCTCCTTTTTTTTTCTTTTCCGAGCCGCGCGGCTTGGCGGGTCGGCGCGGCGGACAGTAAAATTGCGGCCGGACCGGGATGTTGACGCGCACCGGCCGCAAGCTTCTAACCGAGCGGAACGAAAATGTATCGACGCACCGTGCACGCCCAATTAAATGTCGCGAAACACGCGTACGCGACCGTTTCGCGGGTCGCCGCAGAGCGAAGGTCGGATATTTATCCTTTTCCCCCTTCCCTTTAACTTCGCCCTCGGATACTCAGTATCCCGCTGCGGGGGAGGAAAGAGGGCGGGGAAAAAAAAAAAAAAGGGCCGCCGTTTTACACATATAAATCCCGCCGGGTGCGTCGATGCGTGCGCGCGGGCCGCGGATCAAACGGCCGGCGCGTTCTCGTTTTAATTTAAATTTTTTTCGACGGCGCGCAGCGCGCACTTGTAAATATTTTTGTTTCCTTCGTTTAATCCCCGCCGTCTCTCGTGAACCGGAATATTTCGGTTCGCGGTGCTCGCGGTGCCGCGCGCCGCGTCTGCGTTTTCGGCACGTCAGTGCGTAGGCCCGTCCCCGCGCGTGTACGCGGTACACGGAGCCCCCATGTTGCGAAACTCCGTCGTGCATAATACGCGTCCGCGTCCGACTATCGTAGATACCCGACTTGGCCGCTGGCAAAGAGACAACTCCCATCCGCCGAATTTATGGCGTTACCGCGCGACGACCCGGGGTCGACGACCCCTTCGAAAACCGACGGGGATGTCCTCGTAATTGGAGCCACCCGGAACGACATGTTGCCGTGAAAAAGCGTCGCGGCCGGATGTACACCGCGAATAGGGCGCATCAGCGAATACGCGACGCGCACGCAGGAATAAATGATTAATTGTGGGAGGGGGAGGGAAGACATTTGAATTTTTTCGCTTAGCCCAAGTGCCGTTTTTCGCGGGCAGAGAAAGGTCCCCTATTACGAGATAGGCTGCTAATATGAGACAGCGGAGTTTCCGCCAGGGATGCCGGAGTGATTCCGCACCTTTTACACTTTTTGCATCTAGAACTGTCAATTCGTGAAAACACTTGCGCGCACAATACACAAATTATATGGCGTTTGCGTACGGACCGCGATAATGTTCCGCCAATCGAACAAAGTCGGAGAGCAGCGTGGCGTCATTGAAATTAAGTTTAGAAGCCTAACGAAAATTCTATTCACTTGAATAAGCTATAGGTTGCTCCCGCTTTGGAAAATTGATCGGTTTGTCATTGAATTTGGACGTTGAAAACCTGCTGTCTCGTATTAGGATTCTGTCTCATAATAGAGGACTTTCCTCTATTTATTTTTCAAGCGTTAAGTCGAGATTCAAGCGCTCGGGAGCCTTTGACTACGCTGTTACGATGTTATTATGCTGCGTTCGACAAAAGCAAGGAGGGGGGAAAGGGTTGTCCCGCTACGCCGTCCAAAACGAAGAAAGAAACGCGTTCCAATCGCACAGCCGCGACAGGCGCCGCCGAGAGGGATCCTCGATGGCGGCGTCGCCATCGTGTTTCGGGCGAAGTGAAAAATATAACGAACATGATTATGGAGTTGGCCAAGTTTAATTGAATTTCGCCGGGGTTGTGTTATTGGGAGCTGGAACTTATTACCAAGCACGACGCGTGGCGACACGCGTTGCGCGGCCGTGACGCGCGAGCGTAACGACGAGACGCGCCCCTTACAGCGCGCGTGCGACGACCGGGGGTAGCGGAACATTTAGCGGCACCGCGACGATATCGCACTTGCCGCCAAGTTCCAGGCTGGCTTTCCGCGGAAATTTATATCTGTCGCGGCCGCCGCCGGGTCCCCGTAATAGCTCGTTGCGCGAGCCCTAAGTCGGCGTACTTCTACGAACGATTAGTCATTTCGTCGCCCTCTGGCGCAGATCGTCGCCCATCGGTCGTTACGCGATAACAACGTTATGCTTCTAAACCGCGGATTTCCAAGAGGGTGAAAGGAGACCCCTCGTGACTGTCTAGTTCTGGAAAATCGGAGAACACCCGAGTCGAATATTTTAGCCTCAGTTTAGCCTTGTATAATTTTTGAATTGGGAGCAATGAGATCGAACTAAGGTCTTTGTGTCGGAGAAAATGTATTGAATTTTTCACCTCAGATGGACTTGAGAAGAATCGCTATTTCCCTTTTAGTAGGAAACAGGCGAGTTTAATGAACAGAGACTCGGTAGATCTTCTTCGGCCTAAGAGATTTCAAAGAGAGTGAAATATTTTATTGCGTTCTTTGTGAGGGTTAGAATGAGATTAAACACAATTTTTCTACTCATCTGGGCCTCAAATTGAAGTTTCAAACCGACTCCGAGGTCCAAGTGAAGACAGAATAGAATAATTGAGGGCCATTCCGGGACTAAATACTCGACTCGGGCACTTGCAACCTGACGAGAAAGGAGGAGAGATTTTGAATTTGTCTTCATTTAATTTAATTATTTATACTATAATTCATATGTATATATATATAATTCTATATCAATCTGCTGTAATCAAACGCATCGTTTCAAATGTACTTTTCTCCACGTTCATCGATACACGCCCCGTAATTACGATAAACAGAGTTTATTGCAATCAGCGTTGTATTTTAATTGATTCTGGGCAAACCGGCCGTACAGTGTTCCGTTATTGCACATAAAACCGCAACGCAAATTAGCAATTATTTAATGTTAGTCTGTTAAAATTGAATGCAAAACCGAGCACCTGGTCCTAAGAATCGTATTTTACGTTTCCGATATATATAATTCTTTTATCGATTCGCGTGCAATTTGTGCAAACACAACAATCTGCGTAATGCAACGCTCAAAAATTAAACAGAAATATTAAACAACAGTGGGAGATATTCGAGGGGGTATTCGAATCAATTCTGAAAATCACAATAATAATTATCTCCGAGCGTTAAACAGAGCGCTTCATAAAATCGATCGCAACCAACGGAGGTGGTGGGCCGCGGCATCGAGATATTCGGTGCCGCGCTACCTCGAGGCTGAAGTCGTAAGAGCCCGAGAGTATGAAAGATCGTGGCTGTCTCTGAGGCAAACGAAGCTCGATGGGTTGGTTGTTTACCCGCGCGCGCAACCCAACAACGAGCAAAATTAAAATAGATACGTTAACGGGTCAATTGGCGGGTTGCGGGGCGCGCGGGGGGGGGACTGAACTCTGACCCGCCCGCGGTATAAGTGGATTGCCCGAAAAGTTCGTACAACGTCAGCGCGCGCGGGAATAAAACTCGGGGAAGGGACGGAATATCCGCGCCGCGGAATTCCGCGAAGAAGAACGGTCGCGAAAAAGTTGTCACGGGGCGCGCGAAGGAGAGCGAGGCGAGATCGGGCGGGCGAGCGAGGGAGGCGGACGCGACTATTGAAAAGTGCTGCGGCGAGAACGACGCGACGAACGGGCGTGCAACGGCGGGATGCAATTCGGCTGTCACCGATAAAATATCGCGGAAGTGCGCAAAACACATCAGTCGTTTTCCGGATCTTCTTACGTCGGGTCCGATGAGGGGGGCCGCCATTGAAGCGGCGAGATAGAAAACAATCGGCTTGGACGCGGGCGCAAAATCGCGGCCGCCCTCCCGCGCTCGCCGATGGCGATCGCACTCGCGCGAGGCTATTGGCGAACGGACACGCCGGATGCGTAGAATTTTATACGCGAGCTCTGGCTTTTCCCTGGCTTTCGCGTCGCTCTTTCAGCAAGCTCTGCGAAGTTGCCGTCGCGCTTTTGAAATTTTGATACAATTGATGGGTCGCTGGTTTTTCTGGATTCCTGCAGAGAGTTTTCAACTCCCGAGGAAAGCCGCCTCATTTATCTGGAGTTGACGATGAAGCTGCTCTCGCGTCTTATTCGCGAGACAAAAAACGCTATCCTCTCGAATGCCGTTTCCATTATAAAGGTAAAGTCCAGAGATAATTGCATTTGCGTCTTCTTCGTTTTGTTTGTTGCAGCTTTGGTTAAGCGAACGTGTGTTCTTAACGTGTCTCTCTCTCTGTAGCTGGAAATGCAATAATCTGTTCTACCGCTTGCGTATATTACGCGAGAGAATTATTTCCCGCGATTGTAATATATATCAACTTTTACAGCGACCTTTGGACTTCATCATATTCGGCACATTTTGCGAATTTCTAACTCGCTTATATGCAATGATACAACTTCATCAGACGCATGAATATTCGCGTAAAAGCTATCTCGCAACAAAATTGTAGCAGATAACACCTAAAACTTTAATGCCGCGAAATTAACACGCAAAAAATAGGTTTCCAGATTTCCCAAATAACCTACGATCATATACAGTGGCTCATAAAAGTGCCCGAACGGCTTCGTTTACAGATACACAGCCGTCGCTCGAATATTCCCGTGAGCCATTGCATGCGGAAAATAATCTAAAAACTAGAAAAGTGATGCAATCGGGAAGAGATAAATTTTATTTTGTACCGGTCGAACGAACGAGAATTAAAATTAGAATTTTAAAGCGATGAGCTCGAGAACGACGCCCAGCTACGCCCTGGGGAAAAAAGGGGGGCGAGAGGGGGAATAAAAATAATCGGAACCGTTTGCGGACGACATGTGCGCGGTGATGTAATAATGCGCGCCCGGTTTGCTTCGTGGAGAGCGCTAAGTGAGTTTCGCCAGGTAACGACATCGTATTTTTATAAGTTACATGCCAAAAGGATCTCGTAACCGTTCTACGGCACCGTGCAATCTCAAAGACCATTGTTTCGCCTTTGAAAGTTAACATCAAACTTCATTTCTCGGCGCTGAGGGGTAGCGCTCGCTCCCCGTGACGGCGTAATTCGCTCGTTCGAGATCGTTAGCTTACTAAACGTTTCGCGAAGAAACGGGGCGCTTCGCAGGCTCGCGTGGAAAATGTCACGGTGGAGTGTCCGCGACAGTTCCATATCGATCTAGGTGTCGGTACCAAGGAGCGCGCGAGGAGTCGGGGGAAGTTATATAGTTATTGGCCCCTGCGCAGTTATTGGCCACCCTCCGACTACTGCCATTGAGGGACCAATTTCGTGGCTCATTTTCATCTGGGCGACTTTAATAATAATGAAGATAAAGTTTTTACTTTCGCGACTGGCGCGGCCGTTATCGTCTACGGCTCGGGTGGGAGCCATTCTCAAAAATGGCTTTACGATAGCCAGCAAATTTTACGTCCGCTATGCGCTCGGAGCGCCCGGCGAGCGACGATTAATAACGCGTTCGCAAATTGAAGGGTCTGTTGCAAGCAATGAGGGAGCCCGAAATACGCGGCTGCGTCCCTTTCGGCAGCGGAGAAGAATATCTCTGTGTATCATCTCTCTCTCTCTCTCTCTCTCTCTCTGCCTCTCACTCTGTGCTTCTGAAACGTGAGATACATCGTTATTTTTCAAAGCTACGTTCCATTTTCATTAAACGGTCGTTCGTAATACGAGAATCCCACGCGTTTCATCAGTGCTTAAATTCTCGTATAAATTTTAGAAAAGCTCCCATCTCCGAGATTGCTTTTCCATAGATTCCCCGCCGATAGAAAAGAGAAATCCAGAAGAAATCTTCGCCGACCGTGACCTCAATTTAACTTATCTCAAAATCGAGTCTCGTTTGCATAAACCGTCGGATTTGAGGACCCCCCGAAGATCGAAGATCGCAACATCGCTCGGCACAATTTCTCAATCGGGCAATAAACTCATAACCGCTGCAACTATCAGAAACGCCGATGCAATATAATTCTACACTGCCGTTCGCGGTAGATATCGGTGGATCAATTCTATCCCATTATTAAACCGGGCAAAACCACCTGGCTCGCGCAACATCAAGATTGTCCGAACCACCGAGTACACTTAACATCCGGTTCAACGCACGCAGCTCGTACCGACCCATGTTATATTGCCTTCATGAGCCATGCGCAAATACGTACGTGCCCAATCTGAGTGTGCACTGTGCGAGGGCGGCATTGGATAGATACAGCTCTGACCTATGGTTATGTCGTGCGGCGTAAGATTCGATTTAGCAGTGTTTGTGGTTTATCAAACTTTGTGCCTATCGCGCGATACCAGCTTGCGATCCCGGGGCTGGGCTTAAATCGCGCTTACAGCGACGCCGATTTGAATAACACCAGACTAGACGGCAAAAACTCCAAGAGAATCTCCAATTTAATTTATTAATCTCGCGCGGACTGTACGGTCATTGAAAAAAATTTATCCTTGCGCCCGTATTACCATACTTTCCCACGTGTAATTTTCCGATGATTAAATTCATAGAAAATAGAAAGGGACCGAAAGACGAGTGCTTATTTATTAAATCTCGTGAAAAGTGACAACTTTTAATTTTATTATTAGCAGAAATCACTGTGCGGTCCAATTTCAACGAATTTCTCAATTACCTCGTGTCACATTATTTTTTTTTCTATAGATATGAATTCATAAAAATGTATCTATGTCCCCTCAGTATAAAATTATAATGGAATAATTTGAATTATCCATTTTTTAATATAAATCAAAGCGCAAAGGGTGGAAGCAGGGAATTTTATATCTTATAAAGCTGGCATACACGTTAAAATTAGCATATGAGTTAGTATGCGTTGCAGAAATGAATATTTAAATTGCAAAGTATTGATATGTGATATTATACTGATAGCGAATGTTAATACAGATGGCTTTTGCTATCCGACCGCAGAATCTCTTTACAAAATTTTACTATTACGTAGCACGGAATGTAAACTATTACGTGACGTACGAGCAGAACGTATGCGAACAAAAATTATATTTTCGGCAAAATATTTGGAAAACATCCCTCCCGTGTCGCTCCGGAACAAACTTGGCCATCGTTCAGCGATAAATTAATCGCGCTGGTAGCCGACAGTTGCCACTTGGACACATCTCGTTTTGTGAAATTAAAAGCTACGAGTTCTCGGAATGCATTGTCAAACCTAAGTATACATGGAACATCGCTTGTCCTGCTCGTTAACCCTTTCGGGGAAATTTTGCAAGCAAATTAACGCCAAAGTGGCCTCGGTGCGGCCAGATGAGCGTTTTATATTTTTAATCTACTGCGTTGTGAATTACAATTTAGCGCTGCTTAGTGGCGATGTCGCAGACAAAAGATAACAAAACGTTAAAAGGGGAAACAAAATTTAAATACAAAAGACAAAGTTAAAAAATTAATTTCCATAACGCGTGAATATATCAAATACAATGTATTTATAAGAATATTGTTTAAACGTGCACCTTGTACTTTTTAATTTTCACGTCTCGCCAAGGCGATTTATCCACGTCGGCGGACACGAGCGAAAGAAAAGTTCGAAAGAGGGGTGCAAAGGCACGAGTAAATTCATTACCGATGCGTCACCGATAAGTAGCTCTCGGCAGAGCAAAATCGCACATTCAGTTTACAGACAGATCTTCTATTACATCCGATACGCGTCCGGGGAGAACACACTATCTGAACATGTCAATTATGCCCCTGGTCAATCCCCTGGTCATCGCCCCCTTCGCATCTGCCGAGTTTCACGAATCAGTGTCCCGTATATGCTTGGCAAACGCGAATGTTGAAGCCTGGCTGCCCGCGCCCCTTCCTCCCGCGCCCATCACCGCCATCGCAATGTACAATCGGTTCACTGTTCGTAGGTCCTGCGCAACGATCTCCGCTAATTATTGCGGGAGACGCGGCGAATGCGTACGCGCCTCTCACCCCCCTTCCCCCTCCCCCTCCCCCGTCATTGCCCAACATCGTGCAGCCGAAAAACAACGGGGCGGGATATACCGTCGCGCGGATTACAAATTAAATCATTCGCGGCGCAAGAACGATTTTGTGTCGCCGCGCTGTTCGCGATAGGAGCCAATCTCCGAATCACCGCTTTTTAAAACCGATCCCTGACGCCGTGAATTTGCGCGGGCATATAAGTTGACGCCTGACATTTCGCGAACCGGACCGGCGACGCCGTTGACGCCTGCAGGTCGGTTCGCCTGGCACGCGTGATTTTTTTATTATTTTTTTTTCCCCAAGCGATATTCGCGCGAATTGTGAAAAACAGAGTTTTGCGCCCGCGAATCGATTGCACGCAAAAATCTCGCGATAAATACCAGGCGCCGAACACTCGAAAATAATAGGATATACACTCCACGTGTATCCAGAACGAGTTATCGATTTGTTTGTCCGAATAATTGAAAGGTTTAAGCGGTCACAACGTCCAGAAGCCTACAGTGAGATTTGCTTTAGCGTTACTTAGCGCTTTTTTTTACAGTTTACCGCTCAGCCTCGGAGCGCACGTTCCTTCCCTCTTTAATTGTCCACACGGTAGAATATATTTTATTGTAATTATTTTCCTTTCTAATTTTGCTCGTCCCGTAGTCAGCGATATATGTACATTTCCACGGTAAATGTTTGCAACTCGACCCAAACACCATTGCAGGAATGACGAAAAAATGGTGAAATTTGCGAACATGCCTAAATCTGAAATTATCTCGACTCCGTTTCAACTCTCGCTTCCGACGAGCGAGGAAAATAATGTAATCCGAGCATACATCAACGGCGTTATCCTGGAGCGACTCTCCGAGGATATCCGCCCCAGCGATACGCCAACTCACGCCCCAAAGTAAGACTATTATTTTCCTTCAGCGTTCGTCCCGGTGCGTGCGATCCGACAACTTGAGAAGATATTATTATTTCTCTTGCACGTGTCTCCCTCGCCCTCGCTCGTTCCTCCCGGTCTAAGATTTCCTCGTTTTGCAGAAATCGCGCAGTCACCTTCGAGTTTCGATCGCGCCCTCCTTCCTGTTCGGCCCGGTGTATCGTTCTGGATGTTAACGGCGCGCTTATCTCGCCGAAGCCGAAGTAGTTCGGGCGCCAACTACGTCCTCGTAATTACTCTCGCCTCCACTACCTTGCCTTCGTAAATAATCATTACTGTTTCGAGGACAAGCGATGCCGCGTATACAAGATATCCCCGGCTTCTCCGTATACCCCGGCCTCGCTGTATATTAGGAAAATCAACTCTCCCTCGAAGAAGAAGAATATGAACGGGGAATAGAAAGCATAATTTGCACGATGCTAAAAGAGTTTAAAAGTGTTTTAATAAACAATAACGTGAATCAGGACCGATATGCGTCCAACAATTAAATTAGAAAAGGCCGTCTTTTTTAATAAAATATTTATTTGTATTAGAGTTGTTTGCATTATATTTTTATTGAACAAGTATTAAAAATTTGACTCATTAATATTATTGCAAGACGACACCCCGTATATCTAGACATGTTACCGAATCGTCCTCAACTTATAGCGTGACTCGTTGCTTCGAGTATGCGCGCTGGAACCCGCGTATAGGCCGCCATAAAAAATATTACCAGCTGTCACGAGAGATCCTATCCTATATTGTCTCATTAAACCAGACTCTCCCCCGGGGGTTATTGTTCTAGTCGCGGCTCCCATGCGTTCATCTATCCCCACCCCCTCCCTCCCCCTTTCCCCCGGAAACGCAAGGCGGCCAGGCCTGGCGAGACGTCGAAGTAATATTTTATTATTCGCCCGTATCGCCAGCGACACGGGCGATAATTTCACGGTTTGCCTTCAGCGAACCCTTTCCGTTACGTTGCCGTAATTATCCCATTGTTACGGAAGATTGAATCGCTCTCCTTTTGCGCGTGTAATTAAGCACCGGTGCCGCGCCGGATATAGCCGCGTTCTCGCAATAATTTCGCGAGCTCAAAAGAGTCCGGGAAAACGCGCGGAAGGAGGCGAACGCGGGCCGGCCGCGTTCGCGACGCGCGCGGTAATTACCGATAGCGGCCGCGATCGCGCTAGGAACAATGACACACATTTCCCGCGGAGGTGAATTTATTAAACGCGCCGGGGAAAATCGAATTAATCCCGCGCGGACGAAAAAAACGTACGCGATCGGTGCGTATCCCGGGCCCGTATTTCCTCTCCCGCGTATTAACCGCGCCAGTATTTGCGTACGGAAGTATTTCCCTATATCGCGCCACTCTCTCCCCTTTCCCCTCGGTGGAGAGCACACCGCCCCGGTATTTTTCCCTCTCTCTCTCTCTCCCCCGCCCCTATCCAGCTCGGCATAATGTCGTGCGAGAATGCCACCTGCTGACGCGAGTTTCCGCGATCGGATCCCGCCTACGTGCCTATTTATTTCCCCGCCGCGCCGCGGCGTTTCCTCGATCGGCCCGGGAGCCCGAGTGTGGCGAGAGGCGAATGGGAAGTGATCGTTTGAAGCCGTGTCGGGGCAGAACGAATGCTGATGGGCTGGCATTACGTTCTACCGATATAATTTGCCCGCCGAATTCCAGGCGGGCGATGCACGTTGGCGCGTTGCGTAGCGCCGCGTTGCGTTGCGTTGCGCTGCAATGTATTAGCTGTATACCGGACGCCGCGGGTCTAAATTACACGCACGTTACTGTATTAAATTCCGCGACAGAACGTACGAGGCAGGCAGGCAGGCAGGCAGGCATTCGGATCGTTACGAACACGTGGGACATTAAATTCTGGGAGAACTTCTGCGGCGGTCCTGACAGCCTGACAGTCGTAGAAATAGTTTCCGCTCGGTTACAATATCGCGGCTCTCGTCCGCGCGCGAACTTTGGCCCGGCCGGCGCCGCGTCATGTAAATACGCGCCTTTTATTCATTTAATTAATCCCGCGGGCGCCGGCATGACGTAATGATAAAAAATACGTGGATGGAAACAACTACGGATCGAGCTTACCTCTCGGACGTCCGCTAATTTCGCACGTCCGCGCGGTTATTATTTTTTAATTCGTTTTAACCGTGCGAAACGCTCGAATCCGGCGGCACCGGATGGAAAAGTGCAATCTGCATTAAGATATTTAACGAGCGTTGCCTCGCCATACCTTTATCGTAAACTTGGCCATATTTTCAACAGATCGCTTCCTTTCGGAACGGTGGCGTGTTCTTTTTTTTTTTTCAATATAATCGCTCGATGCTCCGACATTTTTCTCTCATATTTACACGCGCGAGTTAATAATCGCACTTGAAGTATGCGCGGGGCTTGGAAAGTATATTTATGCGCGTTGCCTCGGAAATAAATTATTTCGATACTTTATACCGCACATGAAGAACATGTACTGGGTAATATATACGACGTGTATTACAGATGTTAATCGTCAAAACGACGGTACGTTCGCGCGCTCTACATCTGTAGGAAGTGAAAGTGCGGCGGGGTTTAGGCGCGGTTCGGCGGATGCACAAAGGTTGCATTCGCGCGCGCCAGACTCGCTCAACTGGTTTTGCGATTAGCCTCGTGATTGGGGCTACTCGGCCGAGCGATATTCCTATGTAATGATCGAAGGACCGTGCGCGTCGGACCGCAGTTGTACGTGGAGGAAAGTTGCGGCACGGTAGAAGCTCACGGAATTAGCACGGTGTTTATGTCGCTATTCCTTTTGATATCAACTGGATCTCTCCTCGGGATTGCCGCAACGCCGTAAAATTTCTCTTCGCAATAATCGTGCGAAAGTTTTGTATATACAGGGTGAGACAATAACTTTGTCCGCCTCGAATATCTCCGCTATTTTTGGAGATATGAAAAAATTGCAATTACGAAAGTTGGAGCCCACAATTAGTAATCGAATTATTTGGATTGTTTGGATTGATCGACAAGAGAAAATTACTTTTTCAATATTCAGCTTATGTTATCTCGATAACTGTTTGTCGGAGGGAAAGGTAGCACGGGACTTTTTTACTCGATTTGGTCTCAGGAATATGCTGTTGCAATAGCGCTCCAATTATTGAATATTTTTGGGTATGTACATTTTGTGTATGTTACAATATTCCTTTTGATATCGAAATGTATATACATGTATATGTGCGTACGAATGTGTGTTTATGCGTATACTATGATACTTTTCCATAGATAATTACGCTAATCACTGATAGACGTATTTTGTTCCATGTTTTGCGAAACAACATGCGCGCGGCAATAATAATGTGTGTACTTGACATAAATTCGCAACGGACTCGCGGCTGCAAGCTACAGCTTCGTTGCACAATGTCGGTTTACCGGACCGGTCTGTTTCGATATTAGAATAATATTTGGGAATATTTCCAGTGTATCGTTACACGGTTGCGCGCGCGACTGCGGGCTATCGGAAAACGATTACAACATAATTCACGGCGGCGGCGATAAAATTTAATTACACTTTGTGTAATTTAACGTGCCCAAGTGTGAGCTTCCGAGGCGCGGATTTATGATACCTCTTGCGCAGATGCTGGAAATATTGAATATCAAGGTGATTTGGATGCTAATGCAATCTCGTAATCTCGTGTACGTTATCATTGCTCGTAACGCCTGATCTCTAATGGTCTCGATAACTTTACGTACGGGCCGACATCGAATAATAGCAATTTCAGGTGTCACGGACAGTGAAACGCTTTGTATAATATTCGTAATGCACGTTTAAAAGGTTCCTGCCATAATTTGTGATTATACGAGTCACGCGCGACTAATCTCGAGCGCTCGCTTTTGTACTTTAATGCAGCTTTAATTTGCCACTATATTAAGAACCGCGGTTTAGATAACGCTCTTCTGTTTTCCCGCACAAATGCGATTCTCGCAAAAGAATAAACCAGCGAAAGAATGTTGTACGGAAAGGGGAGCATCGCGGGACAAATATATGTAACTGGGGCGCAATTCTAATTCGCCCCCGTCGTATTTTTGCGTCGCCTTACCTATTTCGGCCGCGGGCATTGTTGCCTCCAAGTTAGTGGAGAGCACGAAAGCAACGAGACTTGACCCGGAATGCATGTACCTTTGGCGACAGGAACCTCGTTTAGAGGATAAAGGGTATCGGGGGAGCATGCATGGAGGTTCATAACGAGCAACAAAGGCTTTACCGCTACTATCAAGAGATACGGCGAGCGCGCACACGTCGCGGTATGTACCAAGCAGCAATTACCAACCGAGTTAATTTTTCACGTCGTTATTCAAGAACAGATCGGAAGTATTCCCCTCTCCGTACATTTTAGTTAGGGTAATTACCAAGATACTCAATATTAAATATTTAAGAGCCGTAACAAAGGACGCAGAACGTTCTTCCAAGAAAAGGTCAACCCGTTAATTAAGATCGACTTGTTCCGTCTATTCAGCGCTCGACCTACTTGCCGGTCGGGGCGAACGAAAATTACGGATTTTAAGCCGTGGCCATTATGCGAAAGAACGACAGAAATTTAAACATCAGAAAACGCTGCACTTTCGAAGCTTAATGCCCCAATAACGGGACACGCAGGTAATAAACCCCTTGTCGATTCTCCAAATGCTCCCGAGATGCTCTCATAATGCGCGCAACACATCCGTGAAGCAAACATCACTGATAGCGTTGCATTGCTTTGGAGCGTCTTGAGCGTTACGGCGATACATGTAGAATATGCACATAACAATTCAAATGTCTTATGCAGAGCAGAGCAGCGACTACAGCAACAGCAGCAGCAGCAGCAGCAGCAGCAACAGCAACAGCAGCAGCTTTAAAGACCACGCTATAGGACGTCGTGCGAGCAACGTTACCACGATAGTATATCAGATATACTCCATCCACGGTATACTGACGAACATTTGGCATTCGTATTATTCTTCCTCCCCTCCCGGTGTACATTCGCCGGTACCTTGTTCTTCGTGAATACGTAAGACGCGGGACGTCGACATTTTGTAGATGAAACATGAATATTTCAGACCCGGGAATACGGGGCGCTGCAAATAAATTTTTTGACAGGCAAATACGGAGCGAAGTTTTTTTTCCCTTAGAAGGGCTATACAACGTTGCAATTATAATTCGCGGCGAAACACGTCGGTCTTTGCATTTTGAATTAAAATTCACGAGCTAAGCCGAGTTTACATTTAAATAGGATTTTCTGATTTTGACTTTCCGCCCGTCAGAAACTTCTCACGCCGTTTGTACGTTCGGTCGTTTAAACGACGAGAAGTCATTAATACGTTACACGTCGTTTCTGATTAATCACTGGTGATTAATCTCCCCTTATTGACGTGTCTCATTGGACTACACGAAAATGCGGCAAACTGTATCTAGCGAGTCACACGGAGTGTCAATGAAAGGTACGTTAAATATAAAGATGAGTAAATGTAACCGAGTACAAAGGTAAAAAGGTCGCCCGGGGAATGACAAATCGGCCTGTAATATTAAAGCCCTTTCCGAAAAATACTAGCTGAAAGATGCGTCTCGCTTGCCGCCTATAGCAGTTCCAGCAAATCAAATTAAAGATGCTATAAACCTTCCGCAAGAATGTCCTCGTTGTCCCGCACGAGATAGTAAGAAACGCGCGATAGCTCGACTGCCACATACGGGACCGAGACAGAAAGCTGACTGTATACTCTGAAACTGATGTACAACTGTATATAAGAGTCATGCACGGTCGCAGCGATACCAGGCATTTTTCTTCCTCGACGAACCGGCAAAATTTTGATATTCCGGTCTCGCGCTCTTCAATCTTGCGCATACTCTTACGGATATCACATATTTTATTCCGTGGCGTTTGTGGTCCTCGCATTAAATGGAGCATACTAAGAATATCTTCCCTCTGTGAATCACGCGAAAGAATTTGACCATCGCCACAAAGTCGCCGAGCGTTCGCATATTATACGCTCGCTGTCTTATTCAAGAGGATCATTCAAATGTATATATGACGAAAAAGGTTCTGTATGTATATACGCATCCAGATTTGCTGAATGATAACGAGGCTCCTCCGTGAAAAGTACGACAGTTCCATATCAGTTTTTCACATGCCTTTTTGCGCAGCAATGTTTCCGTAATAACGCAACCGTAAGCAAAATTACGAAAGGAGATCCAAGAGTCTCCCACAAGGTTTGCCAGAATCGAATTCATTATCGTATGTAAAACAGACGTTTGAATAACATGTACTATCACGAGCCCCAGAAACATGTGTACATACAGCGAATCAAGATGTTTCAAACTCTTGAAATATCCGAAAGTACTTGGCCAGAATGATATAAATTGCGTAAGAAGAAAAACTCGTGCAACGATCGCAGTTATCCTTCTGCGAGATTCGGGTGATGTCACGTCGTGAATATGAATACACATTGGCTGCTTAATCAATCATACAAACAGCGTCGAGCGCTTCTTATACCTCTTATTATGAATGTATGGAGAAAAAAGGGAGAAAGGAACGAATCTCTTCTCGAGTGCCGGAACAGATTTCAGAGATCCTGTACTTCCTCATGCAGAAGCTTTTCTTACTATGAAGACTACTAAAGTAAACTGGGTCAAAAAATAAAGCAAGGTGGCTGTAGTGCATTTCTGTAGGAAGGACTACGTAATCTTGAGAAGCTTTTGCTTGAAAAATATATGCAAATGTCTAGGAATCAAATTATATTGTTTGTCTTCGTACGTTTCTAAAACTTAGAAGGGAGGAGAGAGAGAGAGAGACAACAGATTGTATATATTATAACACAAAATTATAAACTACCCTATGAATATATTAAATGATGTCATAAAATATATAATATTATGCGCATCTTTGATATTAAGAAAAAGTAATGTCGGCGAAAATTTGTTATATGAACGACAGCTAAATATTATGAATTTTTCAGTGGGCAGACGTCTCCGCTATAAGTTATCGTGTTCCGTCGCAGTTCGCCATTGGCGAGCCACCGTACGGAAAACCCGCCGGTACTTCGAGCGAAGCAATTAACGATCGTATTGAAGCAGTTTCGCGTACCATTGATGGTGCACGTATTGTCCGAGAGATAATTATATAATCATCAAATGTATCGCGCACAGTACATATTCCATTACGCGGACCGCTGACTCGTGGAATTCCACTGGGACATTGCGACGAAGGGAGTTTTCGAGATGCGCGATGCGTTCCGGCGGAGCCAGCGTTGAAGATAAGGCGAGATTGCTGTTCGTAACGATACACGGAAAGTATGCAAACAGCGAACGAGATTTGTACGCGTAGCAAAGAGCTATCAGAGCTGCGTAACAGCCGATACCTCGATATAGAAAGAGAGAACGAGAGAGTGCTTCCCCCTCCCCCTCCGTACCGACAAAGTGACGAACTTCAGTATTTCCTGTCAAATAATAGCACGTCTGGTCGATCATCGTTTGCGGGTGCATCAACGTGCACACGTAGATAGGAAATTGTGGTTGCGTCGACTGCGCGGTGTGCACATAACAAATCGAAAAGCTGCTCAGTATAATACGTTCGATAGTCTGAGATACCGATCCGATGCCGTGTTGGCGCGATATCACGACATTATCTCTCATGATATTTCAGCACGTTTTTTTCCAGGTCGCGCCAACTTGTGTATCATCGGCCTCTCTTATGTAAATCGCTTATCTTAATAGCCTCATAATATTTTCGGCATTATTATCGAGAGCACGGGGAAGCGTATAAATAATATTTAGCGCCGGATATTGCACAAAGGGTACCGGTAACAAGTCCGATGGAACACGCTTTGACGACATACGTCGTCGTGGAGAAGAGATCATTTTCTCGGATCCGACGAGCGGCGTACAAAGAGCTGTCTGGCATTATGTGGCTCCGCGTAGAAAATATTAAAGATAATACAGAGTTGCGCCGCGGCACGATAGAAAGACAGACAGAGAGAGAGAGAGAGAGAGAGAGAGAGAAGACGGTTTAAACGTCTCCTCTCCGTGAAGAAGGCGGTTCGACGGCGGCATCGCGAGCGGAGTTGCTAATACGAGAACCGCTAACGCAACAGTTGCAACTCGGCAATTCGCGGTATGCATTCTTCTTCCGCCAAAGGCGGCGTACTTCCGGTACTTCCGTGCCGCCGTCGTCTAGAATGTTCCAGCACTCACTTATCACGGATACTTACGGCTGGCACTTAATGTGCCGCCGTTCCGCGGAATCACGGCTTTCCCGGAGATAACGTTGCGACGGACGCCGCGTTATTGTACGAGGAAGTGTTGACAAAAATCTGCGGTGCGCGTTGATTTGACAAAAATAAAAAATCTTTTGTGCCAAAGCGAATGAAATTTTCGCGATACCGCCGCGCCAGCATTGTCTCATAGCTTAGCGGTGTTTCAGTATTCAATCTTTTCAATAGAATCAACGAAATTGGTTTCTGAATGCGCGTCACATTTCTTACAAAATGTAGGCAGCCCGACGGTAAAAATGTTCAGCGTAACAATTTTGTGTCGCGCGGACGGAATTTGTGTAAGCAGAGGAAAAAAAAGGATATCCTGCTCGTGCGCATTTTAAGTAAAACGCAAATGTTTATCGCGAATGTTTTACGAAGCTATAGCGAAGTGCTATACTTTATGACTTGCGGCTATTCCAAACTCGCTAAATAATAGCGCAATACCGCGCGTAAAAAGTTAACAATAGCCGCCGAATGTCGGAAAATTGTTAAACGGCGCACGTTGCTTTCGCCTGCGCGCAGCTTTGCTGCAATTTAAACTGTGATTCAATTGTAACTTTTTAACTGGTCGCTATTGATAACAGCCACACATATTGCGAAATAAAATATAATTTGATGAGCTTGTGCGTTAGCGATTGTCTCGCACAATAATATATCATCGTTACAAATGCTTGAATCGAACTGAAAGAGCTGACTTGAATCGAATCGAGAAAATCATGTAAATTGTGATCCAATTTGCGCTTTGCGCTCCGACCGTGTCCTGAAAAGACAAAGATAGTTACGAACGAACCGCAGCGAGCTATTACAGGGGGATAAAAAAAAAGTAATTTGAAGTATAATAAAAATCAGTATAACCTGAGAGTTAGAAATTAATTTCTACCATTAATCGAATTAATTCACCCTTTAATACGCCTTCTCACCTGCATGTGCCTAATTATTTGTATAATATTAATGAACTATTCGCACTCGAATTTAGCACAGAGAAGTACAAGTGACTGAAGCCAACGGCGCACTGTTACTGTTTTTCCTACTGGATTGCTTACGAGAGCCAATAAGGATGCAGAGTTTTAGATCAGGTGACTTGAGGCTAAATCCTGATTGGCTCTCGTAAGCAATTCAGTAGGAAAAGTAGTATCGTGTGCCGTTGGCTTAGGGAACGCGAAAGTATTCTTCTTCTCCCTCGTGTATTAGGCTTAAAGCCTGTTTCATCCAGTTCGTTCTGGTACTTTGAGCATTTGGTTTCATCTTCGGTAGGCTGCTAACCTTGCCGGAGAAGACCTCTCGTCTGGAATGGCTAATACCCCTGAAGGATTATGTGTGGCAAGATACTCTCGGTGGTTGCCACTTCCCTTCGGGAGATTCCAAAAAAAAACCAACGGGTGTCCGTGGATTTCAACTCGGATCTTCTCGTTCATTTGTTTACTGACCAGCGCACATTTCTCTGCGCCACACTCGCCACCGAAAGTATTCTGTCTTACCAAAGTAATTTGCAAAGTGAGGACTGACGCGTTAAAGAACAATATCGAATTACGAGGCATCTCGAATACGCTGCAAAGGGTCGAAAGATCGAGTTGCGCGCGCAGCGAATTGTACTCGTAGGAATGACGTTAATGTAGAACGTAGTAGGGAGGCTCGGAAGGAAGGGTATACTCGCGCAAAGTGTTGATGGAAGTATTTTTCTCCCCCGACACACAAAGTGACAAACTTTCGGTACTCCGGCCCCGCGTGCGCTCCTTAGCATTCCGCTGGATTCTCTCACTCCTCGAGAAAGGTGCCGCGTCGCGCCTGCCTGCCTGCCTGCCTGCCACACTTGCTTCTTTTTCCTTCCCTCTGCACGCGGCACTGTTGCTTGCTTTTATGCGGCAGTTGTCGGCCGGCAACTGCCGGCAACTCGCACGCTCGCGGCTACAACTACGAGCGCGAACAACTACCGAGAGTAGAGCTCGACGAGCTCAATTATTTTCGACATTCTTCACGCCTTCAACTGCGAAACGTACTGCGGGTTGCCGCGCTCTCCGCGTTGCGCTCGCCGGTGTCTGTGAAATGAGGGCAAAAAATGGGGAAGAAAATGAGAAGTGTTCCGTACTCGCGACGAGTTCTTTAGCGGAGAGACGTCGCAATCGTCCGCTACAGTTTTCCATATATGTTCGCATCCTCTTTCTTAGTTCTCCTCACTCGAGACGCCTCGCGTCGCATGGCGAAATTCATATATCCAATCGCGAAATGCGGTCGCACGCTCCGCGCACGTCGCGAATGTCGCTCTCGGCGAGGGAACAATTATTCCCATTACTTTCTTTCGCGCGAATCGCTTCACGTACGTTAAGCCGCGCAGCCGGCTTCTGCATTATGCCGCGCGCACGTCTAAGCAGATTGCGGAAGATGTACACGCTGCGCGCGGACGTCTTCTCGGCAGCGTCGAGCGTGCGCATCACCTTGGATCCGGCACGCGGATTTGCCTGAAAACCTATCTCCCGCGCCTCGCGCCCTACGTAATATCTACGTCACGGTAACTCGAGCGGGGCAACGACGACTACGAGTACATTAATCCTGCTAAATAATTCAACATCCCCTCGTTCCCTATTTGCCGATGAAGCGCGAGTTTGCGCCGGTGATTGTCGTAAATAATTATTTGCGCTTCGCGCACATCCGAATTCTAACGCCCCGTCCCGCGCCCGATACGAATTAACTGCGCGGCGAACTTTGCTTTGCCGTCGTAAAATAAATTTACTTTTCCCGGAACTGACCAAGTTGTAACTGCATTTAATTGCGAGCCCCGGGTTAAAGTCGCTAGGAAGCAGTTCACTTATTGCAAGTTATTGCGGGAAAGACAACATGTTGTGTTTAATCCGCGAGAACCGGCGTTCGTTTTTCCCCGGCACAACTGCGCCGCGTCGTTTCGGACCACAAAGCTGAATTTTGCGCTGTTTGTCAAAAACAAGTTTATCTTTCATTACGCGACGCGTACCAGGAGAAAATTATGTCAAAATTAAAAACTTGCAATTTCTCTCTACGGCGCGCAAGTACCGGCACACGATGGAATTAATTAATTAATTTACGAGAGTACGAAGACAAGGAGGATAAAGCGTACCGCTTTAACGCTCGCACACACTTCTCACGCATCCGTGCCCGCGCCGTACGCTGCCGTCTCCGTTTGCTGTAGATCATGTCACAAGCGGAATAGAGAAGTGGCCGGCGACGAGCCTCGTTACTTTCTGTCAGGCTGCATTCATTACGTCGCAATTTACACTATTATTGCACCGTACTCGAGCAACGAAAGAGAGAGAGGAGAGAGAGCGCGCGCGCACGCTTCTCGCCGACACCTTGCCCCGTGCAAGCGCGGAACTTCAGCAATTAATCTCGACCCGTTCTTTATACCGCGTAACGATTGCCCGCGTCTTAATTAGTCTTTCCCCGCAACTTTTAACAGCCAGCAAAGTCGCCCGGCGATTCTTGTTGCGTCAGCGGTTAATAACAGCTACGGATCGACGCGAGATCGGGGATGAGATATAGCGATCGATCAGATTGAGCTATCCGCGCGGACGTAATGATAATGAAAGCTCGTTCATCATGCATCTGAAAATGCTGCGAACGCCCGCCGATGGGCAGATCCAGCAGACGGAACAAACAAGAAAGACGCAGACGTAAGCGGTAGATATCGAGAGCCTCGATCTTCCGATCGAGAAAAGTATTTCCGACGCGGGGAGCGTCGGCGGCAGGGGCGGGGGTGAGCAGGGGAAAAGCGATAGTCGACATTATCATTAAATGAGCATCAACGTCAGGCGGGCGCGAGACGAGATGCCCCCTGCACCCGCCATATCTGCTCGGTATCTCGAGCGACGGCCGCGCGACGTCGAGGAAATGGAATATACTTTCAGCGTCGGCGACTTTTGCGCGTGCCGCGAAATAAATCAGTATTCCCGTGCTTTGCCGGAAATAGGAAAAAATGATCGCCTTATTATCTGGTACCATTTTCAGGCTCTGGCCAGACGGCGGCCCAGCCCGTCGCGAGCCCTTTTTTCCATCGCGAGGGCTCGATGCCAAACGCGGTGGGGCCGAAGGGGAGGAAAAGAAAGCAGGCTTCCAAAGGGAAGATATATAGACCGCCGTATAGTCCGCTCGCCTTGACGCACGTAACAGCCACTCGGGGGACAAATAACCACATAAATTTCACCGCGATTTCCCGGGGTTTTATGCGGCGTTAATACAGCTCGTGTCGCGCCCGTACGCGTTCCGTCTAAGGTCTCTCGAGACACGGGTGGCGTGCGGGAGCGTGCGTTTTTTTTTTGGAGGCAGCGCGGGATGAAAATATCGCAATTGGCGAAAATTGAGCGTCACATGTGCGTGACGTTGAGCGCTAATGGATTGAGCGAATAACAAAATTGACGTGAAAGCGCATCTGAAAAAACTCCGGGGAAGGCTCGATAGAATCCATTAGATAGGTATAAATAAACCTGCAACTTTTATACAGGTGCGCTCTTTCGGAAAAAGTCGCTTTTGTTCACGTCCGCTTCTCGTTTCGAGTATCCCAGTCTATGTTTTGAGAACATGCGCGCCGACTTATGTAGTACATAAATTGGAGTACGTATTTACGCCGTTTTGAATTTTGCAAGCCTTATTAAAAAAACTCCACGCCGTCTAATAGTGAAAAATTGTGGGAAGTAAAGTCGAGGATTTTAGAGGGAAAGTATAGCAGATTCGAGCCTGAAGACAAAGTGTGTAGGGAATTTTCGCAGCACAAGGTAATCTTAATCCAAATATACTCGATCGCAGTAAACTCGCTTAAACGATATTAGGAGAATAATCCCCGAAGCGGCCGCGCAATCTCGAAATATCGCTTTCGGATGAGACGCATGTACGTACCGTTCGAGAGGTGCCCGAGGTGTTGATATGGACGAATCGCCGGTTGATCCGCCCGAAGGGGTCATGCCCGAGAACGTTTGACTTTATTGGAGGAAATATGAGCGGGCTCTGGCAGTGCTCTGGGCGGTATTCCCGGTACGCCGGGAATCGGATGTGCGTGGGGAGGGGACCTGCAGCACTTCCAGCCCGAAGGGGATGTACCCGGGGGCTTGGGAAGGATTCATTCATATCGCGAAGCCGAGTCTCATTGTCGGAGCGGAGCGGCGGACAAAGCGAAAGCAGGGGACTGAAGTGCTGTCAGGACCAGTGCACTCCATTGCACGACACAAATGGCAACCAAAAGTGGGGCGGGAGAGAGAGAGAGAGAGAGAGAGAGAGAGAGAGAGAGAGAGAGAGAGAGAGAGAGACGAGAATCGAGATCCGAAAGGTGAGCCCGCACGAAGGAGCGATCTGTCGCCATTGTATCGCGATCGATCTCGCGTCGCATTCATTCGCGGATATCGCGAGAGAGAGAGAGAGAACACGCGATTCGCACGGCTCGTTTTATAAGTCGACAATAGAAATTATTCCTCTTAAGTCTACCTTCACGTCTTGACAATAAAAATGCCTTTTTTTCGCACTATTCTCGTTTTTCTCTTCCACCGTCACCCATCGTCGCGACTATTTGTACTTGCAAGTAAAACTGCACACGCACGAAAATTACAAACGCCGTTATTATTCGATAGGTTGTGAGAAAATTTACACACAATTATTCAAGTTGTAGCCGTATTGCGCATATATCTTGTTTCGATTTAATTGCGCTCTATCTCCCGTGCTGATCTTTAAAAACGATCTGTCAAAAAAAGGATACCTACTTGGCACGCCGGTTGAAGCTGTCGATAGCAGGAAGATCAAAGATATTACGTTTCCTCGTGGGATATTATTACGCTGCCAGCCACGTACACTCCTCGGCTCTACAATTTCTCGGGTCCAAATAATTACAAAAATACGAAACTGCTTTTTCAGGTATACGAGCAGCTTCCCGTCAAGTCGCGTAATAAAACTGCGCGCGAAGAATTCCCCTTTATGATGTTTTGTAGAAAGTACGCACGTACAAAAGTGCGCTGCGAGGAATATTTCAAGCCGGAAAACGTCACGGCCGTAGCTGCCAGATGAATATTTCACGTATCTCTTAATCTAAAATTTGTTAGCGCCTTTGGTGTCTCTTCCAACGATTTAACAACATATGAAATCTGAAAAATGAAACAGTGAAATATATATAAATATATACATACACGTATATAAAATAAACAGGGTTTCTTTATATTTAACTTTATTACAAAGCAGACATCGCTGTATGCGGAAGAGATAACGTTGGCGTTTCGATCACCGGGAGTTGGTAATAGACAAAGTTAAGGGAAGCGCAATTAATTAAATATTTCTCCCGGGTATCCGCTTCTGGGTGAGTCAAGGACGCCACTCGTTGTCACTTTAGCCTTTCTTTTTATTGCGAAACGCAAGTAAACCTCGGTCAATTGCCGCTGCCTCGACAGGCGGCGCGGCATTTACAAAGGGGGGAGACATTAGCTTTTAATACAATTATGATACATCGATACAACAGAGGACTAATATTTACACATAGTCTCGATTTCGTTCGACGAGCTCTACAATCCTCGCCTCGCAAGACATGACTTAACGGAATTAATTCGCCGGTCCGCGCGAGACTACGCCACGCCGGACCGCTTTGCGATATAACAGCAGGCGAGAATTGATACCGCAGTAATTTGTACTAATTAACCCATCCGCGAATTTATGCCTCTCGTACTGAGTTATTATTATTACAATGCGCACATATTACTCGACGTCACGCTACGCGGAGTATCCCTATTAATCATCGACGCGCGCCGTAGCAGCGCGCGGCGGCAAATGTAATGCCGGATGTAATAATATTTAATGCTTTTGGCGCCGACTTCGCCGGACTTTGCCGGCTTGCCGTTGCCCTTCGCGGGGCGGACGGGTCGCCCATTCAAACAAACGAATCGGCCGTTCGCCGGCGTTAATGATATTAATGCTCCCGCGCAACTTTGTACAAATGGATATACATTATACACACAACGGCTGATAGAATTTTAGATTAAGCGTCGCAATCTACCGGTCGGTCCCGTCCGCCCCGCCGCTTAAACGGAACAATGAGACGCGAACGACGGCGAGGCGAATCGCGCGAGTGTGCCAGGATGAGAAAAAGAAGTACGCTTACCTTTTGTGATTAAAATATATATAAATAACTTTATTGTTTATGTATTTATATATATATATTTATAATAAAATGCCCTATCTATTTTACAAATATACAAAACTCTCGCTATGTACATCGATCTCCGCTTTTGACTAAACAAGAGAATTACCGAAGAACTTGAATAAATCGATTATCGATTAAACTATCGTTCGAGTAGAAAGAGGAAAAAACGTTACTTCGTTGCAATACGAGTTACAGGTATGCTCCAATTTTCTTTTTTTTTGTCTCTCGCGCTAATTACATTTGCTCACTACGAAGCTATCACGATTCTCAAAAATACGAATAACCGCTTATTTATTCGGACACCGTGTTACGGGTTACATTGCAATAGTAAGAAATGCTTCTGATAATAAGTAGAGAGAAAAGTCGCGGCAGTCAGGAGTCCTGCAACAGAAAAACAGAGGATGCGGGTTACGCGAAGGGATATCCGTTAATTGCCGCCGTTAGAGGACAAGATGCGCTTTAATAAACGAATAATCGAAATCGCTTTGTGCCGCGCGCAATATGCGGCACAATTATTCGTCACGCAGAAAGAATTATTCATTAACAATAATATATTGCGTTAATAAATACATGATAATAATAGAGCGGTTTATTATTGTAATGAATTTCAATAAGCGAGCGATCAATCATTATCTATTATATAATCGCTGGAAATGTACACTGCGTTACTTCATTTGCGCAGATGGAGTACGATTACAGTACCAAAGCTGATTATTACTGCGATCAGGTGTATTTCGAAAAATGTGTTCCCATAATTTACAGACATTCGTATTGCAATTGCCGATTAAACGGCGGCTTACCTTCCTTACTGCGGTTGCCGACCACTCCTCGCGTAACGTGATTCAATAATACTTTTGGAAACATCTGTAACAAAAAGGATTACATCAAATTAATCAGCGTCCAAACACTGTCGACCATCGCGCGAATATGGGCAATTAAGGCCCGGTTTCGCCATTTCTCATTGTTGCTTTAGAAAGAGACAAACGTGAATTAAACTAAGATTAAAGTTACACGACGTTTGGTGAAACCGAGCCTGAGATGTAAAAAAAAATCGCGGTATCTGTTACTAGAAATAGGAAAGAAGATGCGGCACGCGAGGTAAAAGCTTAGCGCGCACGATGAAAATAAGCGGCGAATTAGAGAATTGGCGTGCTGGCATTTTGCGAGAAACGTTCCGTTCTTGGGAGACTCTTTTAAATACAGTATCAAACTTCTTTTTTCCGCTAGCGGGTAGTTTTAACAAGTTATATTTTTTAATTTTTTCCCCCGCGACGCGCGACGGCGCGGGCCGGCGCGATGCTGAAAGTTTCCCCCGTGGTTTTAGAAATGCATTTAAACTTCCGCTTGGTTGTGCTCCGTGTCAAAATGCATTTCCTTTTTGCGCCGCCGACACGTCGCGTCGCATCAGGGAGATTCTTTCGCGCGACGCGGAGTGCGGCGAGTACGCACGAAAAACCGATGCCACACATTTGTGCAGTGTCACGGCCGCAGCAGCGCTAGACATCGCGGCGGAAATGTCCGCCGTTTTGAAATTCTGCTGGCTCGAACTGTGTTACGCTTCGGTGAACGTGTCGAGCGGCAGAGCGGCGTGACGTGCAGTTGTGCCTAGGTGGACAAAATCTCGATTCTCAAAAAATCGAAGATGCCTCTCCATCGTGAATAGAGATTGTCTAAAGTTTCGGTTGTGCGTTTACCCTCTGAATCACAGTTTCGCCTCCGATCAATGTCAATACGATAACAACAGAAATCATTCTAATTCAAGGGAGGACGTCTAAGAAAAAGGCGTAGAACGTTAAATGACAATTGTAGTTTCAACAAGAACTAATGACTGTCTCACTGGAGTATGCAAACTGTTACAAAATTGTTGGGTCGTCAAATTTTATTTCTGAAACGTAGCGTAGCAGAAATAATTTCAACGAATGGAAGAGCGTCGTGTGAAACCCCATTTTTTTTTGCTCAAATAATTACCGCGTCTCTTAATAACGATGTAATTTTAAATATCCTGTTAACGTGTGATAAATCGCAAGCTCGCGAACACAATTAAAGAGATACATGTTACAGATTGGCAAACAAAGTAATTTCCCTTCCAGGTAAATCTTTAGACGCTGAAGATCAGATTGATGTAGAGCTACGTGTATGTATAGTAACGTCTAGGGTAATATACCGTACGACACGAGAGAGAGAGAGAGAGAGAGAGGGGCGGGAGGGGATTATTACAGAAGTGCAGAAGTGATACTCATTTCTGCTTGCCGGCGTAGCCGGGGGGGGGGGAGGGATCCGGCGAAAAACGAGAAATTTGCTACATCCGCGCGCGCGAGTTGAATTAAACGTTCAAAGAAGCAACAAATAGTCGGTCGCGCCGCGCTGTCTTCCGTCTAGCATGCGGGGGTCGTCCCCGTTTACGTACCGGGGCGGACCGGTCGCCTCTATCACGCGCGATCGCACCAATGGGCGGCGGATCGATGAAATTCCGTCAGGAGAATTCTGAAAGCTTTGC
>NW_011967195.1:1023661-1034246 GCF_000949405.1 Vollenhovia emeryi
TGTAATTACACCGCCGTGCCCGCGGGGGCAGCGAAGAGAGAAGCGGCGTTGCACAGGAAGCGGTGCGTAAACAGCCAAGTTATTGATTGCGAAAAATCACTCTTGACCGAGTATGCAGCTCGGCAACAGTAACGCCGGCGGGACACGGGCGGAATACCAAGGTCCGATTGGATCCCCCTCCGCGCTGTCGGCGTTTCCGAGTGACCGGGGCGTCGCGCGGCGCCCGCGATGTCGATCGCTCGTCGATCGTTAATCCTCCTCCGCGTCGATCCGCGCGGCGACCGCGCGGCCCGCGAGGATTTCGTATAGCGTTTACAATTTCCGTAAATGACGCGTCAACTCGTCAGCGCGTGCCCCGGCACAATGCGGCCGCGATTGGCGCTCCGGATTACGCCGATTGAAAGTAATAACGCGATCCCGCGATCACAATCGGCGACCGGCGCGACGATTATTTAACGCGTCGAGCCGCGGACGTTCTCCGAGCGCCGTTAGGGGCGCGATTGAAATGCTCTTTCACTCGTCGTTTTCTGAAAATGACGTAAACGGGGGTTTTTTTTCCCCCGCCACGAAACAATGAGGAGTGTTTCGTTACGAGAGATGGGAATTTTAAAAGCGGCGTATGAATGTTTAACGCGTGTTAAAAGGGGTTCTTGTCTCCCCGTAAAAATCGCCCCTTATCGTCAGACGATAAAATCTCTCCGGTGCGTTTGTCGAGCAAATTTCATTCAGAAATTATCATTTTTATATTATCCTCAAATACGCGAAAAACCTTGACGTTTCAAACAGTCGAGACATTTAAATAGAAACGATACCATTTTCGGTCGGGATGGATCTCGGTAGTCTAGTAGTAATATTTCGGTATGAATTTTTCGTATACTTTTCCCAACTTAACAAACTGCGCGCAGTCTTGAAATACAGGTTTCTGTTGGAACGAGTCCACGTGTTTAAATTGACTTTTGACGCTAGTAAACATCCCTTTTAAATCATTTATTCGACCGTTGAGGCATGTGATGATATTCATCACCAATAAGCACCAACTAGTAATAATTGCTAGCTAAAATATTCCTAAGGTACAGGGTGGGGCATAAACACCTGACGGTTTTCGGGATAATCTGAACACTGTGTGCTCGGTAAAAGATATGCTTCGGTCGTGTCGAGGGACACACGGTTGCGTGGAGTTTCAGATGACATGGTTCACTGACGGTTTTAGTTTATTTTGTCCTACCCAGAAGAGTGTTTCCCGGACGCCTTATCTCACGGTATGGTGACACGCAGTGGCCCCGCCCGTTCGCCAGACCTAACAGCGCCAGGCTTTTTCTTGTGGGGATTTGTGAAAAGCGAGGTGTACGAAACACGTTCGGCAACCATCTTGGGGCTGAAGCAGCGCGTTCGCGTGGCCATAGAGGAGATCCCGCAGAAGATTCTACGGCGAGTAACGCATTCTCTTCCTACCAGGATGGAACAGTGTGTGGAAAATCGGGGTGGACATCTCGCGGATATTGTTTTTCAAAAGCGAACCATGTCATCTGAGGCTCCGTGCAATTTCAAAATGACTAGAATGTAATCTTCGACCAAGCGCACAGTGTTCAGATTACTCCGAAAACCGTCAGGTGTTTATGCCCCGCCCTGTATGTAAGACGTCAAATGGCAGTGCAAAGCAAATATACTTGCAGTGTCTTTTCTTAAAGAATTACTCATTGCATTTGAATTTTTCGCAAACGCAGCATCGGCAAAAAAAAAGATGTCACGTGCCACTTTATTCGAACGCAAAACGCGACGTCTAGTCCCTGTTTCTCTTCCTTCTTTTTCCACCAGCGAATCGTTACAATCTCGTTCTCTTCTTGCCAAGCCACCGTCAAGTAGCAATAAACGAACCGTACATTCGGGGTACTGCTACGGCATTATATTCGCGGATAGTTGACCAAAATGGAAATAGCGGGGGCCGCGAGGCGACAAAGTAACACAATCCTCGCGAAATTCAATTTGGCTGGGTAATGAAAGCGTCGGATTCGCTGTACGCGGCGCACAAGCCTCGGCGTACCTGTCGATTTTCCATTCCCGCAAATGTATCGAAAATTCACGGCGGCTTCAAGAAGCCGTTCTCTTTAAATCTAAATTAGCCACGGGCTAACGACGAGAACATTTCTTCTATGAGGGCAGAATAATAACATCCACTACCGCGAATGTATCGGGAGCGAAGATCTCTATCGAATTTTCCTTTCGTCGGAGGATTTGCTGGATCGAGGGAGAGATTGAAGGATAATTCAACTTTCTATAAAATCTCCGAGCACACCCCGCGAGTTGCTTGCGCTTCGCGAGTGATCCGCGTTCTGTCGATGGCACACATCTGTCTCCGGAGTCAATCACGCGATCATCAGTAAACTTTCTCAATTTTCGCATTTCAAATCTCACGCGAATTTCAGACAATCGAACGTCATTTCTTTGCGTCGAAAAAAAAAAGAAGAGAGAAGTTACATAGTCATCATTTTGGCACATTCGCGAGAAAATTTTTATTTTTCACCTTCCTTTTCCCAAGGCGGGATTACGTGATCGTCACCAATATTCGACTGAAAAGGCACGAACGCGACGGGCTTGCGAGCAGTTTATTTTACTGCCATCAACTTTAGCAAACTGCGAATTTATTCAGATATTCGCTTCGGTGAGGTGAAAATTTGCCATTTTCCTATTCTTAATTTTGCTCTCCGTTCACAACGGACGATAAGTGCTATTTATGTATCGTGCTTGCGACCGTATAATCATATTTTCCAGCATAATTATGTAATGGAGATAATAATAGCATGCACTTGGATAACTTTTTTCCTTAATTAAAATAAGAACACTGATTCTAAACAATAAAGAATTGTCGACGAAAGAATGCGAGTCGCCAGTAGTTGATTAACGATAAAAAGAACTGTCAGACGACTTTAGGCTGGCAGATGATTTCTTTATTTTAATCCGACGTTTCGACTATACGGGTTGTGGTATTTCTCAAGGAATTCAATAATCTACAAGTTTAATTACAGGACATTGCAAATGGAAAGTATGTTGACCACAAAACGAAATCAACGCAAGTCAATACAAACAGAGTAAAATTCTTTTCAAAAACTTACAATATTACGTCATTGATATTAAACTAAAAAGCATCTCTGGGCGTCACTCGGAGAACTACATGTATGTTACAAGGCACGTCCATCCGATGTAACGACCACAATAGGCCTAAAGTCTAACGGTGGTGTAGAGGAGGATAAAAAAATAGCTAATAAAGAATTGTCATTTTCAGGTGCAATTAAATAACAAAGTTATTTGAGCATTTATAAACTCAATTATGTTCTCTTGTGATTTTCCCAAGTATCAAAAAGTATTTAACGTTGAATATTAAAAAACTGATGATATTTTGCGATCTTCTAAAGAAAAATTGGCCGAGAATTCGCGAAAGAACTCGGCATTAAAGTTAAAATTGCAATTTCCAGGATATAAATCCCGCTCTGCGGACGGTCGTGATGTCTTTATCGTAGATCGAGCTTAATGCGACTCCGCGAAGAACCGAATGGTCTCGCCATCTTTCTGATCCTCGACGCAAATTCGCTCAGCGATTGTTATCATTTAACACTTTGGGGATCCGTGGTTCCGCTCTCTAAAAGCACCTTAGTCCTCGAGGCGGCGCAGCGCGCTATCAAAGCCACGCTCGGAACCGGCACCCCGAGATACGGTTTCGGAGCGAAACCGCCGAGCGGAACCGCCATCCCCGACAGATTAAATATTCTATATTTCACGAACAACAAGTTTCCCTTCTCAGGAGTAACGCGCTTCGGTATACATGACGGCGCGGTGGAAGGCTCCCCCCTTCCCGCCCAGACAAATCACTGGGCGCGTTTAAGTCCCTCCGAGAAGCCGCGGAGGCACTTCCTGGGAATTTGCGGGCGGAAAGAAGTAATATCATTCAAAAGCGGCGGAAGTTATTCCTTGATGCGAAAGTTTCTCCATTTTACATCGGCCGGAATAGTTTCGAGGGAAAATGTTAGTTGCGGGCAAAACTCCATCCCGACGATAACTTTTCCAATTATTATCAGATGGCAAATGGACACCCCTTTGTGTTTTCTAGGACCGGCGCGGCGCTACTTGGGAAACGCGAGAACTCGGGATAACTTAAATTGTACTGTACGCGGACAGAAGATCTCGTCCGGCAATAAACCCCCGGCGGGGTTGCGTGAGATGTCTATTTGTGAGAAACGCAATTGTCGAACAGATTGTACTTTATGTTATTTGGAATCCATCCCCGATTCGCGTCTGAGCGAATCCCTTCGATCTCTTTCGCGTCCTGCTTGTCTAGCTTGTAAAAATAATTCAAGACCTTGGAGAATTTATGATCCCTCCCCGTAATAAAATGCTCGACACCGTTACCGTTGTTATATCGGGAAACCACATATCGGAAAATTAAAATCTGTTAATTAGCGACATGTTTTTTTTTCTAAAAAAGTTAATTCACTCGGGTTCTCGGTCTTTGTGACATATCGCTTTGTTGCCTTTTTTAGAGAAGAGCGTCGGTGGTTGGAAACGTGTTCCGCTCTTGCAATTTCTAAATCCGCTCACTTTGCGCCGTCGTTTCGGGAGTCAATGGGGGGCTATAATGCGAAAGGCTGCGGAACAGGCCTTTCCTCGGAAAGGAATCTCCGAGCGTGAACCGATGGAGGCGTGAATAATCCGCAAAACAAAGCGTTCAAAGAGCGGAAAATGAAATTATATCCTTGCGCACGACCGGTGGTACGACGACGTGTTCGCTTCGTCGAAGGCGAGCGCGATGAGAGAAGAGGCCGGCGGATTTCCTGTAAGCGTTACGAGTCAATTTGCAGCTCGAGGTTTTACTCGCTTCCGAGAGACGCCTTCTCGCTCGCCTCCGCGCGCCAGTTCGGCGGCGCGACGATTGTTTTTAAGCAGAAAAGCGGAGGAACGAGAGAAGACGGGCAGAGAGAAAGAGCACCGACCGTATTGGCGATTCGGGGCGGCGCGGAACTTTCGGGCGAGCGACAATGGCGATCCGAGTTCCCGTCGAGAAGTAATGAAATGGACCGAGGGCGAGCACGACGACGACGTGGTCTTGAGGCGGAATTCCTCCGGGTGAATGGAAATCCTCCCGTGTGTTTACAAACAAGTGAAACTGGTTCCGAAGGGAGCGCTTATGCGAGCGGACACGCCCTATCCTACGGGCTGAGCGACCGTGCGAAAGAGCCTCCGTCGATGGGAGGAACAAAGCGGCGCTATCCTTTGTTTCAACCATTCGGCCCAGGGGAGGATATAACGCGAGTGTGTTAATTAAGACCCAGCCGTCCGTCCGACCCGGTGGGATAGGCGTATACGCGGCTGCGAACAAGTATCGGGCGAAAATCTCGACTTTTCGCCGACGCGTTCGTGGCGCGCTCGTACGCTCGTCCGCTCGCTCCTTCGCACTCGCCATAAATCCCCGATATTCTTATCCGCCGTGTCCATCGGTGCTAAAAGAACTCTCGAATCAGATTTCTCAAGGTGATCTTTCGGCGAATTATGCTATGCCCCGGAAATCCCTCGATTAATCGTTCTGGCCTTTCTTTAGGCCGGTCGATAGGACGATCCCGTATTTTATTATACCGAATTGGAAAATTTACGTTTCTTCCTACACCCACAGAAAGGATTTCTGTTACCGAGACAACAAATATTCTTGACGCATTCACATTTCTCACAACCTCGTTTGGTATAAAAATAAGACAATATCAAAATTAAATCAATCATTCTTATTCTCCTCCATTGAATTAAAAAAAGATTTTTAAAAATACGGTATATGGATACACATAGTAAGTTAAGTGGCTACCACCAGCGTTGCCAGGTCCAAAATGGTGTTTACACTTGTCATTGATTTATATCTTAAAGGACCTAGTTAAAAATTTCGTTAATAAAAAGATTGACTTACTATATTGAGACAAGAGTAACTTATATAAATGTAAGTTCATGTATTCCTGCGTTTAGAATCAATTTTCCCTCCAACTTACAACGCACGAAGTTGGCACCACGATATTTAGGATCCTCTTAAGATTAAAATATTTCTTTCTCTATAATAAAGATGATTGGCGCTATATCGCTCCTATTTTATGATGCATTCAAGTGTAATAGCATTAGATCTGGAAATTTTTTTCTGTAGGAGTATATTCGTATTAAATTACTGAGTGAATTATAGACTTGTTTGCCCCCCGTGAGATAATAATTCAAGACGTCTTCGGCCCTAGGTGTAAAGCTAAGAATTAAGTTCACACAGACTTTAATCAAACTCAGCCCAATTTATTTATGATGTGGTAGCTTCCATTGGCTTTCGATTAACTAAATAGTCTACCATTAAAATTACATTTCGAGCTTCCAATTAACTAAATAGTCTACCATTAAAATAACGTTCCGATAATTTTCAAGCGTGCTACACACGTCTCACATTTAATTGATTAGTCGGAAATTTTTTTTTCTTCAGTTCTCAACGAATAGGTCCGAATCCACGAAGACGATAATCCATATCCGTTCCTCGTCCGACACACTTGATATAATAACATATAATAGAATCAATTGTATAATTTTGAATCCCCGCACAATCCCTGTAATAAAGCCGATCCCGTTTCTAGCAATCGCGATCAGCCACACACGACGGCGCCGCGAAATCATAGTGTGAATTAAAACGCGCGACATCTCGTTCGAATATCTAAAGGCAACACATCGCGCTGCAGTGATTATAACCGAATCGCGCGATTCGACGATTGAACTCGTCGCGCGAGAGATCGGCGCCGTTATTATCCGAGCGGATTATTCTACAAAATTCACGCGCGGCGCGTTATTATCGTGCCCGCGCCCGCTGTTATTATACCAACGCGACGCGACGTAATACTGTTCGTTCGTATACGCCGCTTCTATAACCGGATAGGATCGCGCCGGTCGAATTAATAGCCGGACTCTCAATAGTCGCCCTCCGTATTATTCCGGTTCTTTCGCGAGCGCCGGGCGCGCTCTGGGGGCGGTCGTTGCGTATTTTCGGGGGCGAAACTTCGGCTCGAATATTCAGAGCGGCTCTGAAATTTGCCCCCGGTAGGATTTCAGGGAGCAATCCGGAGAGAAACTTTCTTCAGTCGAGAGGGCCGCCTTTACTCCCTCGTATACTTGCGCGCTCTCTCTCTCTCTCTCTCTTCCCCTCTCATCTGCGCTTGCTTCATTAAAATTGAAGGTTCCTCGTTGCCGCTGTAGCCAAGTCGAAAGTCTGCGGAAAACTCGCTCGCTCTGCTCGCCCGGAGTCGCTCTCAGCTTTTCCTTGCATCATGACGCGATGGCAACAAGCGCGACACGGTGCCGCA
The DNA here is from genome assembly GCF_000949405.1 of Vollenhovia emeryi. Lineage (NCBI taxonomy): Eukaryota > Metazoa > Arthropoda > Insecta > Hymenoptera > Formicidae > Vollenhovia > Vollenhovia emeryi. The sequence continues at coordinate 1,031,017 of NW_011967195.1, forward strand.
CGGTTCGTCGCTGTATTTAAAACCAAGTCGACTTCGCTCTCACAGGCTTCGGCTTCGGCAGCACGAAAGCGCGCGGAAACGCGAAAAGGAGGAAACTTGCATCTCGGCTTTCAGCATCGCGAAAAGTTCTTTGTCGCGCGGGGAAAAGTCTTCGCAAAGTCCGGAACGTTTCCTGATGCCGTCTATTTATTCTCGATCATAATCGCCGCATGGATATCGACGTTACGGAGTGTTGACCGCGACAGACATCGTGCTTTCGCACAGTACTATTTAATATTTTCCATCGACGACATTATCGTACGTCGACGATAATCTGCAAGATTGCGATCACTTCTCTTCTTCACCAGCCAGAAATTGTATTTCTTCAACGACAATTTTATAATACACCCTCAGAAAATTTACGTTTCTTCCTACACCCACAGAAAGGATTTCTGTTACCGAGACAACAAATTCTTGACGCATTCACATTTCTCACAACCTCATTTAGTATAAAAATAAGACAATATCAAAAGAAAATCAATAATTCTTATTCTCCACCATCGAATTAAAAAAGATTAAAAAAAATACGGTATATGGATTCCACATAGTAATTTAAATGGCTACCTCCAGCGTTGCCAGGTCCAAAATGGCGTTTACACTTGTAATTGATTTATATCTTAAAGGACCGAGTTAAAAATTTAGTTAAAAGAGATTTACTATATTGAGACAAGAGTAAGTTTATATATTCTTGCGTTTTTAGAATAAATTTTCCCTTCATCTTACAACGCACCAAGTTGGCACAACGATATTCGACAAAAAAGAATACGTACTGTCATTTTATTCTAGATTTTAGAATTTTTCATTTAAGATTAAAATATTTCTTTCTCTATAATAAATACAATTGGTGCTATATTGATCCTATTTTATGATACAATGAAGTGCAATAGCGTGGAATCCGGAAATTTTTCCTGCAGGTGCACAGTTACTTTTTTAATTTTTCATTTCAAATTAATTTAAGTTAATAACATTTTAAATTACTTTCCAGCATGTTGAAACAAAACGTGCCAAATCAACGGATCGTCCGGAATGCTCCAGATTTCGGTGCTTCAGGTCACGTGTACGTCGCCGAACAGAAGATAATTGTAAACCAGTCGACCGATCGGGCCGGAATAAAGAAATGTTAAAGGGCACTTGTCCGGAAACGATACTTCAAGTAAGCCTCTCGCGTCATTAAATCGGATCGATGGATTCGCTTTCGTCGCACGGGGGACGCTGTTTATTCAGCGAATCGATCCTACGGGCGTCGCTCCAGGACTATGGACATTTCGATCGACGTGAACAGCGTGATCCGGCACCTAACGCGATGCGTAAACACAATTTTCCACGGGAAACAAACGCCAAACGTCGGGAGACGGATTTCATCGCGCGAACGGACGATCAACTTTCAATAAATAACGCCGCGCGAAAAACGCACGCCCGGCGCGTGAAGAGCATCGCGTAATAAACGCGACTCGCCGCGAAAAGCTTTCCTCTTCCGCGTACATGAGAGAGACGAGCACCGTTTTAAATTAGTCGTAACCTGCGCGCGAACCGGTTCGATCTCTCCCTCCCTCCCCCCCTTGCCCCTCTCCACCCCCCTTTTCACCGTCATTACTATCGCCGTTCGAGCGTCAGATTGCTTAATCGCAAAATTGGCCAGGCTAACGCGCGGCCGGCGAGCGGACAAAGCGAGCTGGGGCGAGAGGGGGCGGGAAAACGGAAGAAAATAGCGGAATGGAAATCGCCGGAGATGCGCGAGCCGCAACAGCGGACTGGTTTCGTTTCGCCGACGACAAAAAGATTGTCGATTGGACGCTGCCGATCGAAGTGAACGAAAGGGACAATTTCGCCGTCCGTCGTGGTCAACGGAAGCGCCAGGAAAGGCAGGTCGAGGAGGAATGAGACGGATGAAAACGTGATCGTTGGTGGCCAATACGCGAGGGGCGGTTGCATCTGTAGATATATTGGTCGGTTATAACAAAATATGTACGACTGGATTAATGGATTATCATAGACTACTGAGCTATCATGTTTACACAGTAAAAAATAGAATGTTAATGTTAACATTTTTCACGTGTCCCAAGAGGTCCGCTCTAAATTTTAAGTTAAGCCTCGAGTTAAACTAACATTCATCGCGTGTGTTACTTGTTGACAGATTATAAATGTTAATTAACACTATACTTCACATTCATGTTCATGTTCTTTTAACCTTAAGTGCGATGTAATAAAAACAGACAGAATAAGTAAACGAATAGTTACGAATTAGAATGGTTGAAATAATTTTTAAGAAATGCCGACATTACATGTTTTGGCTGATTTTGCGAAATAGTTGTGTTTAAACAACTCGAAATAATATTCAATTTTTAAGTGATATACATAGTGTCAAGTTATTCTGTTAACATAAATGTAGCAGATAAAAGTGTTACGAAATATCTGTTTTATGTTAATTTTACATTGAAATAAGAATCAAATCTTGGTAACCGAAGAAAATTTTAACATTTAAACACACGATTTTTTACTGTGTATTATGTTTTATTTTTACGATGTTGCTGTTACTCTTCCTTTGACGCGATTATGCTAGAAATGTAAGTTTTAGATAAAATAATACACTTGTTATTCAGTTAAATTTGCCTTTTTTTTTCAAACGTCGAAGCTTTAATAAAAATAAAATAATAAAGTGGACACGAATACCGGGCGCTTTAAAATAATTGACGGCAATCAATTAATACAATGGAAAAAATGATTGGATTGGTTTAATCGGTAAAATATATTCTGCGTAATCGAGGTATGATTGTTTTGGGGTAATCTTAAATAAGGAAATGAAGGGATGGAAGAATTCGAAACGGATATAGAGGAAGAGACACGCTCGTATAACGCATCATTGGACTTTGAAATTGGTTCGCGTAATAGCATTCTCTGAAAGGTAATGATGTTACGTGATGATGCCAATTTTGATTCTGGCCATTTCGAGCCGCTATTTCCGATGCGATTCCCGCTATATCGTGGGACGCAACGTAAAAGACTGTTTAGCGTGAACGAGATCAGGTTCGGATTTGTCGTTCGATTGTCGATGCATTAGGATTCGATGATTTTCCTTCGGAATAGAGATCATTATTTCAGATACGGGCGACGGTATGCGCTCGAACGACTTTATCCGCGTCGGAGAATATCCCAAGATATCGAGATAACATCTTTTGTTAGGAGAGAGAGGG
>NW_011967195.1:1036455-1124685 GCF_000949405.1 Vollenhovia emeryi
AGAGAGAGAGAGAGAGAGAGAGAGAGAGAGAGAGAGAAAATGTTGGAGAATAATTTATAATACCGCGATGTTTCAATGTAGATAAATGCACTCTAGTGATAAATTATCGCTCATTTGCGACTAGAAAATAATACGGTTCGATGGAAAGTTTCAAAGGGATTAACGCTCGACTGTTAATCGGACTTTCTACTTATAATCAGAACAAACTGATCCGATTGCGAAAGCTTTGTTTCGAAAAGACGCCGTGTTCATCTCTCGCGAGGAGGCGCGCGGATCTTTATGTATTTTGCGCGAGGGGGAAACCGCCGAGGGCATTGTGGTGTACAGATCTGCGGCATTACTGGGCATTACTAGGCACTTTTTGGGCATTAGACCTTGCTGGGGCATTATAAAGATATAATAAGATACAATAAGATAAAACAAGATAATAAGATAAATTAATGCCCACTGGGCATTAGTGGGCATTGGTGTACAAGATTTTTTAGTCAGCGGTTTCACCCCCGACTTTGCGTTTCACGTTACACGTATCGACAAAGATAGTTCGAAATTGACAAAAATGTGTACGTATGTAAAGACAGAGCGGAACAAACGTTTTAAATGTATAAACCCCCAGATTAACAACTCGAGAAAGATACTGTTTCCCATTGTGCGCAGTGTTGCATTAAATCGGCGTGCTGTTTTCTGAATTGGGAGATTTGGAGAGCGTAATTCGGAACGAAAATAAATACAGAAATCGACGACGAGGGAAGAGACGGAATATCGTTGCCTGAAATACGTTCTAATTTCGGTTACAGTACCGATCGAGCGGGTTTCGCGACTCGGTAAAACGTGTACCCGATACGCATTCTGTACGCTTCCATTTGTCATTTAAGCGGATACGGATACAAGTTGAGCCGTCCGACCGAGCACAATAGTGCATCTTTCTCGTGTAAACGAGCAGGTTCACGTTCACATGCGCGCATGTATTTTTTGCTCGCCCACGGATACATTCCGTACCGCAAGTTTTCAACGATGAATGCATTACGTGATGCGCGACACGCATACGAATGCGCCGTATCGAAAATGCAATAAATAAACGAATGCACGAATTGTGCGACGGCAAAAATCAGGTTTGATAATTAAACCCATAGACCCGCGACACGTTTTTTAAATACTGTTCGGCGCCATAAATCTTGCCGCACCCAGAGATAATTAAAGGGATACATTAACGTTCATTTCCAACTTTTCTCGTTAAAGAGATATTTTTTTCAACCATGTCGTGTAAATTACAAGCTTAAAAAGATAATTAGCTAGTATTTCCGTAGGGACTCGTGGAGCACGTTGAGCGTTAGATCGCGGAGTTCAATCTATTGGAACGATCACCCTCCGGTTGACGGTAGCATTAACTTGTGCATATGACCACTTGTACACACACCGTCCGCCTTCATATAGCAAAACAAACGTAACCCTATCCATATTCAAAGTATCGCTTACAGGAGCCCCATGACCGCAGTGTTATTAATACTTGTGCCGTTGAATAGATAAAGTCCATTAAGGGCGATACGATAGCAGTTTGCGAACTGAACGCGACGTCCATTAACAAAAGTGCCTTTACAAAGGTACATGTTGTAAGGACACCGGCTACTCCGAGCGCTATTTCCGCCCCGAGAGCGAAAGACGAATGTCGAATTCACAAAGCTTTCGAAGAGACAGAGAAAGTGAAAGAGAGGGAGCGAGAGCGAGATCGAGAGCGAGCGCGCGCGCGAGAAAGAAAGAGGGTAGTTAAAGAAAGAATTTGTGAAAAGCGCACAATAGGTATCGCGCGGACTCTTGTAGAAATGATTTTTAAATGCGTTACGAGTCTCGGGTAGACCGGTAGACGAGTAGCCAAAGTAGCCAAGTAGATGAGAGGGGAGGAAACGCGCTATGTAAATTTCGGTCCTTCGGTCGGCGAGGTGCTCTTTGATGTCGAATGACGCATAGAATCGACGCCCCTACGCCCCAATTGTCCTCCCCGCCGTTTCGGATTCGATGTTTACGTCGATCCGGGCGCGTTTCGGGTTTACCCGCGCGAGCCCAACACAGAGGCGCTTTTCATGCTCGGCGAACAATTAGGCTCGTCGTCGACCAGACGTCGTTTGAATTAAAGACGCAGCATCGAGAGGAAGCAGCGACGTTCATTATCACTCATCGCCATCGCCGAAAGAGCAGACTAATGCATTCACATTGAACAGATAGACAAATAAAAATGTGAATACAATAGATTGTTCATTTATAGGGAAGGATGTGCAAATTTCATTTTGTCGATTATACCAGATTAATAAATAATGAAAACGAACCGCTATATAATTTAATATAATTACGAACCGTTTGTACGCGCGTGTCGCTGAAAAGTTTCGGCCGTAGATCAGAGTTCGAAAATATATAACAGCCTCTTTACATTCGCGTATCAGCGTGTAGGTACCGGAATGAATAGAAATATTACAACGGAGTCGAGTAACAAATTCACCATGTTCGAAGGAAGCAATTAGCGGAGTTCAATACTTTCCCCCGTATATCCCTAGTTTCGATTAGCGATTTCTCTTCCAGCCGAGCAACTCGACACGCCCGCTCTCGCCGTTCCTTTTTTTTCTCTCGCATTCCGGAGGCGAATTTCCGCTAATGAAGGTACAACGAGATACGTACGCGGATCGGCCGCGCAGTTAGAGCCGCGTGTTTCGACTTCCTTGCGATAGGCTCGATCATTAAAATCTCTCGCACATTCCACGAAGGCAGAGCGCTAACGAGCGGTACAGCGCGCTCCTCCTCGCACCGGCGATCGGTCCACGCTCTGTTGACGCGATGGCATTTTATTTTCATTTATTTTCGCAACTGCAGCTGTCAAATTTACGACGCACTGTTCGCCCATTTTCGCGAGATGAAGCGCTCGCCGGTACGCACCACTCGTGACCGACATGTTCTTCGTTCAAGTTCTATTAATCACTCGCTAATGAGTTGTACATTATTTATTAATCGTACTTTAGCGCGACAGGGAGTGATAAAGCCCAAACGACTAGGGTAACAGGTACAATGATTGATCAGCATAGAGTAATTGACTATATCGCATGGCGCGCCGTAATATATCAAAACCGACATATTATACAATTATAATTGTTTTTAAGACAAACCACGAAATGCGCTCCTCTCGTTAATTAACTTTATAATTAACGTCTGAGCTTGTTTTCGCTAATATTTTTCACTCCTTGTTTATCACATGAGGCAGGCGCGATAAACGACGAGCAAGAATAACGCCGAGTGCCATATTTACGCATGGGTTGTTGAAAATAATATTAAACAACTTTTCTAAATTTTTTGTAATTAACATTTATATCATCCCGCGTTATAAATAATAACGGGACGGTCGTGGCGTTTAATCAAGTAAGTTAGGGAATAACTCCGTTTGCAAAAACGCAGTTTTATAGCCGTTGACCGAATAACAGTTACGATAAAAGGTAGCAGAGTCACAATTCCGTTTCAGGAGAAACTCTGCTCCAACTTTGAAAATCTCGCAAAACTTGGCGCATTCATAAAATGGCACAATGGATGTATCGCGATTGTTCGCCGATGCGGAAAAATGGCTTCGATGTAATTATTATAATTCAAGTTAACGAAAACAGAGCTTGACGAGCGGAACAATCAGGAGACCACGATTCGGGAACAATCGAAGGGGGATTTCATTAGTTCGATCTCCCGCAGTCGTGTCCGAGGGACTGACATATTATAACATCGCGTAATTAGAGCTTTAATAATTAAATGGTTATTATTGAGAAAATACACGCAATTGTACACGAGCCCACCGCCCCGCGAATGTTACGATGTTAAGAGGAAACTTCAGCCATCTTTTTTCATCCATCACCGACATATTCAAATATATTTTCAGACGGTAAATAGGTTACCTAACCTATAACTTATTCGAGCGAATACATTTTTTGTCAGGCTTCCAAACTTAATTTCAATGATACCATGCTGTTCTTTCACTTAATCTGAATAGTGGGACACTGTCGGTCTGTACACAAAAGCCACATAATTTGTATATTACACAAATGTTTTCACGAATTGACACTTCTAGGAGCAAAAGGTGCCAAGAGTGCAGTGAAAAATGCCGCGGATCTCGGTATGAGGAGGGATGAACAATGGCGGTCAAAATATCGTGTTTGGCGACGCGAATTTCGTTCTCCGCACATTATGCGCGGTGGCCTGCCGATTTTTATGCGAATCACGCTCCGACCGACGGGGGACACGCAGCGTGTAAAAGCTCTTTCGATATCGCGCGAGCATACGCGCGGATTTGCCGTTTGATCGGCTTCGCGGCCGCGGTCAGCGCGAGCGCGCGCTCGATCCCGCTGCAGCCGCACCGACCGGGAAAGTGCCGGGATCTGCCGATATCGCGTATAATATGGCAATGGTAGCAATATAAAGTTGACATTCTCGCGTGCAGTCCTATGGAAATAGCGGGATAAAGTTGATTCTTTCGCAAACAGCGCCGCGCAGGGGGAGGAGGGGAGAGATATAAAGTTCGCGTTCGTTCATGGCCCGAAGTTGTGTACGAGCGAGAATTGAAAAACATTTTCGTCGGATATGCGGGCGGGCGCAACGGCCGGAAAGTAATAATAAGCGCGTTCTCTTTGCGTCACGTAACGCTCTCCGTTTTCGACGCAACACGCGGCCGTAACGTGAACAATTTTGAAAAAGTGAGAACTGGAGTTAAAACGAGCGGCGTATGATTGAAATGTTCGAGCGACGTCTGCGCCCGACCGACCGTGTCGCCTGCGCGATGAATGAATAATAATCTTGCAATTATGCATCTTTGTAGTGTAAAATGTAATTCCCTCTGTCGGCGGTTCTTCCACTCTGAATCTTCCCCCCACGACGCGCCTCGAAAAGCGGAGCGACAAATATTTCAGCGAAATCAAACGGCTCGGGGAAAACTTTCGGCGCTATCAATTTTGCTTCGTTATACAGAGACGCGTGCATTTTCGGCGCTCGCGAATCCTGGCCAGCTAATAATAAGCGTCATAAGCTATACGATTATAAACTATTTACTACGTAACTGCAAACTGTAATATACACGATACCGCGCAAAATTGGATATACATTCCTGCGGCAATGTACACATACTGCGACTGAAAATTAAATTTCGGATAAACACGACGATACGCAGGGACGTATGAAGCTCGTGTATCCGCCGCCCCGATCCTGCTCGGCCACGCTCGGTGATCCGAATCGAGCCATCCCCCGGCTGACACGACGTAAGAGTCATTTCGTGCAAACGAGCCCGGGATTTGCCGGTAGGGCCAGTGATACAGCTACGCGCCTGTATGTACGGCGTCGTCGCCGCTGGAAGCGGGATGGATGGCGCGGCTCTTTCACATTTTCCTCCCGTTTCCTATTCTCCGCGACTGTGGAGGAAAAAAAAGGGAGAGGGACGGGAGAGTAACGAGTCCGGTCTCTCCGCGAAACACTGCGAAATTATGTATTAGGTCGAAAGAACGTAATCTACGGCATTTTGCTCCTTTCTCTCCGCCGGCTATATTTCTCCTTTGTGTTTTTAACTTTTGCGCTCGTACATACACGGATCGTGAAACGCGCCGCGCCGCGCCGATCTCTAATTCTTTCGTACGTACTGTTTGATAATTTATCCCGCTTTTTTTTCTTTTACGGTCGTCCCTTCATTCAAGGATTATCCGGGCTGAACTACTTTAATACTGAATTCTACGACTCCAGAGGAAACACCGCGGAAGAATCGTATAATATACGTACACCGTTCTCGGTCCGCTATGTTTCGCAAACAACGCATTAAGATGTTTAATATTTTACACCGTTTCCACAGATTTGTCTCTGCCGTTTTCTTACATCTTGATAATAAAATTATCAAATAAATAATTATAGAATAGCTTGATCGTGAAAAAATCAATTCAGTACAAGACTGTACTGTTATTTTCACGTTATTTGCTGTGAAATACATTTCTCCTATGACTATTAAGATATTAATCGCACGTATATAATAATAATTAAAAATCACTAATTGTTCTTAGACATGTACGTCTTCGATGAATAATTCGATGCATTTAAAGTTCAAAGTGTTGCGTCTTCGATAAAAGACAATTGGTACGAAATGAGGAGTCTCGGCAAACGTACCGGGGAGGATCTTGGACAATCTCGCGAGTTGGTTTTAAAGCGTGCCTGCAGTTAAGTGCTGCACTCGATAAATTTTTTCAAGCGCCCTTTGCTTTCCCTTTTTCCGCAGCTTTGTTCTTGCCCGCCACCTAGCCCTACCCCAAACTCGCTTCAACTCCACCGGATAAAGCTTTGGATCCGCCCCTGAAAACTGTTACTAGATTTTCCGCTTCACCTGACACAGCTACCACTCTCTCGCTATCCTCCTCACGTCTGACCCCCTCTCAATCTCTCTCTCCCTCGCTCCCGCTGCGCTCTCTTCCTCTCTGTCAAATTAACATAGTTGGCGCAGTTGAATTTAAATAGTGATCGGGGTTGCAGCCCCATCCGCGGATTTCGGGTTTTCTCCAAAGTTTTAGCCAAGTACGCGCGCGGCAAGCTGGCGACGATGGTACCCGTCGCCGTGCGAAATCTGCGCGGACTTTTTGCGGGATTAGCCGGGTAATTGGACCGACCGAGGCTTGCGACAAGTCCGAATAAAAACAATATTCGTCGCGTTTAATTCCTCCTTAATGGCAGTCTCGGAATTTCTTCGCCGCGCCCGAGAGCGTTGCGCCTCGCGGGAGCATTTTTCCGACCACGCGACTCCGAAAGGGTTCAGGAACGCATAACGTAATTCGTAATGGCCCAAGTTGAATTGAAGCTTACGAAGTAATCAGAAACTTGAAATCTTAGCTCGTTTAGTTCGATCCACTTTTTTCCCTCCCGCGAGACCGAGACTTCCTTTTGAGTAGTTTGCTCGTTCACGCGCGAACGAAATCACACGTCAAGTGTTAGTCGTGCGCGCCGCTAAATTTGACTAGTCTGAAGGAGTTCGTTTAATTCGCTCGCCTGCGGAATCTACATCGCGAAACGTGCTCGATTAAACAGAGAGCACCGGGGGATAATTCGTTGCCTGTGCTCGTCGCTGTATGTACGAACGCTCTCGAACTGCCTAAATTCGATAGATAAAACGGCCCCATTGCTCCCAGTCTATATTGTAAAGAGAAAATGGCGTATGTCACGATTTCCGTTATCGCGGCCACGTTCCGCCGCGCACAATTGCATTTCGGCAACCACTTGGAAAGTGCGCTTAAGCGCCGGTCCCTCTACGCCCCTCACGCACGTACGCCCGTGTGAACTTACACGCTCCGCGATCGCCAGCACGTGCACACACGTGCGCTTTTCGGTCGGCATTATGCAAAAGTTCGGAAAGTAACTTCGGACCCCCACGTAGGGGGCTGAAAAGTTTCCGCGGTACGCCATTCCTACCATTCGAGCCCGAGGAAATAATTACTACCCTGACGGTAGGTGAAAATTGGTCGTCCGAGAACGCAGAAACATGTTCATCATCGGCACTGCAGCCGAGAGACTCAAGAAAGCAAGCGGGTTAACCACTTGATGTAATCGCGGGACAGTGTCTCCGAAATCATTATGAAATCCTTACGAAATCCCCGTGTTGGGTCTTCAGTTTCAAGTTTCTTCACTTGTTAGACAATAAACATTAAATTTCAACACTTTCCCAGCTTGTTTTTATTTTCCAAAACAATTTACTTCTTTCAGTAAATATCCAAATACAAATCATAGTTCGCACCTATAAGCGCGTATTCTTTTCATAATAAGACTGAAGTAGTTGTTAGAACAACAGCGAATTGATACACCTTTGCGCGCAAATTTGGAGCAATAAACAGTAAATACAAATACAAAATTACTGTTCGTTAGGACCTCGGTTAAACTAGTGGGAAAAGTAGGAAGCAAGGAAACACGTGACCGAATACTACAATCTTAACTGAAATTACCTCTACAAGCAAATATGGTACTTCTTAGTAAAATAAGAAAAATATAATAAACTCTTTGAGGTTTAACAACGTTACATATTTTCAAGCGTGCGTATAAGAAAATTATTTGCAATTAGATGGGAGTATTTGTAATCGTATGAAATCAAATGAAATCGTGTAATCGGTGGGACAACATTTTAGCTAGCGGTTACCCCCTTGCAAGAAAGCGTGCATTCAATCTTAACCGGGAGAGCTTCGATTAAAAAAAAAGGGAATACTTTGCGGAAAATTAACAGAGATCGACAGAAACCAAAATAATAGTCTTAACAAGTATTTCCTACAGAAAGTTACGCGATGATAAATGAGATGCATACCGCGAGTGGAAGATAACAGTTGGCGCAGTAGAGAAAACGAGTATAAAGAGGAAAGAATAAATATAACTTTCCAACCCGCGGTAAACAGTATATCGATACACAATGCAGACATTCGTTTCAAACGGATATTTCTTCATGGTCTTCACATTTTATTTGTAATCAATCATGTAATATCGAAATGATTCTTTATACTTTCCCGTAGATAAACGGAACGCGCGCGTCTCTTTTATTTCTCCGCTATTATTATTGACTGCTTGCGTCAATATTATACTTTATTCTTCACTCGCCGCTTTACTTAGATTCATAAAGCACACAATTGGAGTCACAAAAGGATTCCGAATTAGCGCCCGCTCTTTTTATCTCTTTTTTTTTGCAACATTCGAACAGACACGAACAGTCGAAATGTCGAGCATAATGGCATTAGGTAAAATTGACGATATCTTTCGAGGGAGAGATTTTTTGTCCAGAAGTCACGGAAGGGAAATCGTTTATTTCGACGTATTCAAAAGTTGGGAGGGACGCAGTCCGAACCGCGCTGCATTTTATTGTGTCTGGACCCTCTGGGCACGTTATTTTTCGCTTCCACTCCGCGGAACTCGCGGCGCGGCGTGGCGCGGCGCGACGGGCTTGTTCGACGCTCCCGAAATTGTCGGCGATCCATTCGTAGCGAAGTCAGTACGACGTCAAACGAAATTGCTCTTCGTCCACGCCGTGGACAAAACGCGTAAACAGACAGGTTCCTCGCATGCAGGCGCGTAACTTTCTCTTCGACGAGAGTCACAAATCACGCGACGCAACCGGCCGGGCCGGACGGCCGAATGCACGCGGTGATACGTTTCCATACGACAATGGCACGATGGAATAGAGACAGAGGAAAAGAGAGAGAGAGAGGGAGGGGAGGAGGCAGATAATAGGCGGCAGATAACAGCGGATGGAGAACCCGAAATGACGGAACAGTCGCAGTTTATCCCTTTCTGACGTGGCTCATAAAACCGTCGGTCCCGTAATATTTTACCGCAATCTCTCTCTCTCCCGCGCGCGCATGCACCGTTATCGAGAACACTCGCGGAAACAAGGGGCCAACCGGGCGGAAATATACGGGCATTCGGAAATGGGTTGAGATGATCCGAGTCGCGATGCAAGTTCCCGGCCAAGTAGTCCCCGAACTTAACGACTCTTCCCGTAGCGATAGGGGAGCCGGAGGAACGGGAGAACGACAAGCGACACGGGGTACCCTGGCGGCGGCGGCGGCGGCCGGGGTGGTCTTGGCGGAGCCAAGGGAAGAAGTTGGATCGCGTTTCGCGGGAGAGCGCAAACGGTTAATGTACGATCGAAGGAAGAAGGAACGCTCGCAGCAATCCAGAACGACCGGAGGGGTTATTCCAGGTTGAACGATAGCGCCAAGGAATAAGTACTGTTCGCCGGAAAAGCTCTCCATTGGATACGGAATTGGATGTTCGGGATAAGAGAGAGTGAGAAAGAGAGCAGAGAGGGGGGGGAGGGAGAAGCGGAATCGATGGTACTCTCAAACAATTCTTCACCGTGTATTGACCGTGGGTAAATCAATCAGAGACAGTCGTTTTGACCTTTACGATCAGATTCCGGTTGATGCAACGACAGAGCGAAATGGAACGACTGAGATAGAGTGAGATAGCGAGACGGGAAAGGGGCGGGAGACAGATAAGGGGATAGATAGAGATAGAGAGGTAGAAAGGGAGGCGCGGGGAGGAAAAAGAGAACGAAAAAACGCATCGAGGGGGGGGGGAGAGGGGGAGGGTTGAAGAATCAAAGCGGGGAAGGGTAGATCGAAGCAGAGAGGAGACTTCTGACGTTGTTTGTCCAATTGCAATTACGCCATCCAGGACCTTCTTGCGCCAAAGACAGAACGAAAATCTTTTAAGTGCATCGCGTCAGGACGCCGCGAGCATCGAGATTGCGACATATGGATTTCTCCCGGGCGTACGGAGCTTGTGAATTCGATTTTCAATTTTATTACGTTGTTGTTTGCATAGTCTGCTCTACGGTAGAACGATCGTATCTCTATTACATATTGGCGAAAGATATTTTAAGAAAAGTCCACGTGAGCGCGTGTAGATCTGTAGCTTATAAACGTTTGGAAAATTCTGATAAATAAAAATATTGTCTGCAAGCCAAGGGATTTAATATCTCCAAATGGCGAGGCCACCGTCTCACGATTGTCAGTTAAACCTCCGGTCTCTTTAATTGAGCAAGCGTTACAAATTGGATCTCGCGTCTACTGAAACTTTCCGGCTCAGAATAATTCCGGAGCAAGTTGAATTATGAACATCTTTATTACGGAGCGCTCTCTCTCTCTCTCTATATATATACATTCTTTTAATACGTAAATCAAAAGCAAACTCTGTTTTGTCGAGTACCGCGGGGAAATAATTCCGCGAGTTCCAATTCGTAGACATTTACTTACAGAACGACAAGAAATGATATCGAAAACCGAATCAATTCCGCGCGATAGCGTTTCAATGATGCATGACGAGTACCGAAGGGCTAAAAAGCTCTCTCTCTCTCTCTCTCTTTCGCGATCCGGGGAGAATTCGAGAGCCGAACGATTTCGTCACGCGCGTTTTCCCGTGCGAGTCGCCGCCGGGTATTCGATAATCTGCGGCGGAATCGCTCCTTTATATTTCATAAATTGGTACGTTTTGACGGAAACGCGTACCTGCCGAGCGCGAGGATGCCCAGCCACGTACAAACAATGGCGAATTGTGGGCCAGTGGGCCAGAGGCAGGGAACGATGATTTAATCGGTACGTCGGGTGTGTCGTCCGACATTCGGTCGCATAAAACATGCAGCGTCCCGTGATGAATCGCGCGCGCGTGTTTGCCATGCGGCTCGCCTCTAACTGGCGTCATCGCAATTCCATTAAACCGCCGCCCCGTGCGACTCTGCAAACGCCACGACTTTATTAAACCCACGTACGGGCGTTTCACCCCATACTTTTCTCTTCGCGTCGGGATTTTAAGATATTTTTTTTACGTCTCTCCCCAAAGCTCTTTGCACGTACTTCTCTAAGGCGCAATTCGAGGTATTTTTTTTCTCCCCCCGATAACGCTGTAGACATATTGCTCCAAGCAACACGCGTAAACCGAGATGCTCCGAGATTAATCGTTTATGCGTTTCTAAGATGCTGGTTTTTAATCGTCTCCCTTTACCTCCCTTACGTATCTTAACGTCGTAATGGCGAGTAAACAAGATTGGACGATGAAGCGAATTATAGTTAACAACTAGCGTCTCAAGGAAATAATACTGGTGGAGATAAGAATACCTGGCCCCAAGCGATACTTCCAGGTAATTCAATGAGCGAGTTTTCAATTTAAAATTCGATTCGCTCTTTGATTATATTTTCTCGCTGTCACGGCCTTTTGCGTTGCGTGCGAGCGGTATAAGAGCGTCGTTCAGATGCAGATTACGTAAGATAAATGTCGAAGATGACCGGGGACGTTTAATTATGCGCGGGCAAAGCGCAGAGCGCGTACAATGTTACGACAACGAGGCGCAAAACACAGGCGTAATCCAACAAAAACGAAGGAAAACACGGCCGGACGTTAATTCGGGCAACGGCATAAACGTAATTACCGCCCGATCGAGAAACTCGTAACCGCTCATTATCATCTCCCCGTTAAAAGGCAAGATTCTCCCCGTCGTTATTATCTACTCTCTCACCTTTTACGAGAAGAGATGGCCTTTCTAATGGACGCCGATCGTGCGCACGGGTTCGCGGCCGTGAACACGCACTCTCTCTTCCACGAAGGGACGCGTCCCAGCGTCCGTCTCGCCCTCTCGCTCCGGCTCGACCCGGATCCCGAAATTATTAGCTTCTGCGCGGGTCCGGGCGCGGAAGCCCGGACGGCGCACACGGCGCGGTAAAAACTGCATAGCCGATGCAAGGTGCGACCAATCATTTTCGGGGGTCGTGAGGCGAAGGCGAAAGAAATTGCCGGGCAAGCTGTGTGCACGGCGCTCGTCGAGAAGAGGGACCCGTGGCAGCGAACACCTGCTGCTCTCTCGGCCGGCGTTATACGACGCTCGAGAACGCTCGCAAACCACTACCAGCGGCGCGGCGACATGCCTTCTTCTCCTCTCTCGCCGTCTGCTCGTCTCCTTCTCACATCGCGTTTAAACATTTCCGAAGAACCGGCCGCCCCGGCCGGCTTTTTCGGGTCTTTCGTGAGAACCAACGGGGGCGGAGCGGGCAGGAATTTAGCAGTTTTCTTCGTCGTCGAGTGGTTATCACTCATCTTCGCCCCCCCGTCGCAGCCCCCTCCTCCTTATTCAACACAATACCGCCGGCGCCTGTCGTGGACCAGATGGCGGTCGCATTAAAAACTTTTCGCGATTATGATTTTCCGATTTCAATGGTCAGACACGTGCCGCGCGGCCGGCATTAAGGGGGACCGGCGCGCGCCTATTCGCGCCGACGACCTTAACAGCCCCGCGCGCGCCTAGCTTTATGCCTTTTTGGAGCGCGCGACGTAACTCGCACCCTCCTCCCCTTCGACGACCGCAGTGGCTCGCGATGGCACAATACGACCTTATAAAAGTGCTGCGCAAAAACGTAATAAAGTTATCAGAATATTGACGGAACGGTGATGAAAATGGCGCTGTAAACGCTCCGATACTAACGCTTGATGGAAAATCGATCTCCCTTTGGAAAGTCATAAGTCGCGGCAGCGAGTTTATAGATTAAGATATGCCCAAAAACGACTTCTTTCCATTTTCTCGCTGCAGTATTTTCAAAGGAAAAAAAAATTACAGATAACGTACCGTCAAGTATGCTATCAGAATGCGATAAATAATAGAGGGAAAGATATTTTGCAGCTAAGCCACACAGAGAAAACGATTTCATTGGATTTAATAAATTTTGTTATATCCAAACAAATCATTTGTTTGAATTGGAAATAACATACTTCGTCTGAAATAAAATATTTGTTTGAAACAAAAGGTATAGTCCGTGATCTAAATGATATTACTGTTTTATTCAAACAACATTGTCGTTTGATAGAAAATATGTGAAAAAAAATGTACATACATACATCTTTTTCCCTCTATTATAATATTTTCTTCATTAGAAAAAGAAAGATGAACACTGAATTAATGCACTATGTTCAGATATAAAGAATAGACCATTCGATGATTTTACTTACGAGTTCGGCGGCCATCTAGTGGCAGCACCGAACTTTATAGACGCCTGGCCAAATAATATAATTATTTAATTGAAAGATATCACTTGAAACAATAGTGTCTTTTCTATCAAATAATAGAGATTGTTTGAGTGAAACGACTAAATTTTTATTCAATCAAATAACGTTTTGTATAAGCATATGTTGTTTCAATGGAACAGATTTCGATCAAATAAATAGGAATACTAAATCCAAAGGAACCTTTGTCTCTGTGGCAGATATAATCAAATGGAGAATCAAACGCGCGAGTATTGTGGCGAAACGTGGGATGAGCGTGTGTGACAAGAAATAAAATTGCAAAAATCTTTACTCTCCAAAAGTCAATCGGCGGACCATCACTGAAAACACACTGAGAGATCCATTTTGTCGAATGAAACGGAACAATTTCATTGAATCATTTTGTTGACTGAATCGTTTAGTTGAATACGAGGGGGAAACCGTTAACCAAAATCTAATGCCCAGTGGGCATTACTTTATCTTATTATATCTTTATAATGCCCCAGCAAGGCCTAATGCCCAAACTAATGTCCAAAAAATGCCTAGTAATGCCGCAAACCTGTACACCACAATGCCCTCAGCGGTTTACCCCTCGGTTGAATATTATACAAGGATTCTGCGCATGTTCACTCAACCAAATTTGTGTGCTGATATAACCAAATTTTCCAACTAGATTTTATCGTTGTATCAACTGAAAGATTTGTTTGCTCATATCCAAACAAGAAATTCAGCTGAGTAAACTAAATTTTGTTTTATTCAACAAAATGAGTCTCTCAGTGCAGTGAACAGTCACTGATTCACAATTACAAGTATACTACTGAAAAACGCAGCGGTATACTTATAACTGTGAATCAGCGAGTGTTCACTGTTTTCAGTGACAATCCACTGATTGACTTTTGGAGAGTACGACGGTGAAATTGTTAATAAACTATTTACCAGAATTTATCGTCGCCATTAAACGTTAGCGGCGCTTCGCGTGCAATACGCTCCCTTCGCCGACAATCTGAATACGCCATTACGGGAAAACGTGTCCGTTTCCCGTGCCGTAGTACGAATACTTCATTTACTCCAAGTAATACATCAAGAGGGGCCATGTATGGATCGGGGGTTCGTATCTAGAGACTTACCCCTTGCTCGTTATTGTTCGGATGGCAATGGACCGCCGAGGAATAAATTTCCCGACGAGTCGGCGGAGGAGGCGCGAGGAGGGGGAGACGCATAGCCCGCGACGACCGCCGACACATCCGTACTGTATCCTCCCGCGAAATTTACGAGGGCTATTTTAAATTCATAAAGATATTTGTATTCCCGGTCGTCGCATAATCGTGCGTTCGGTCGTTCCATGCGGGAATTCCTCGGCGTCGCAGCGCGAACGGCAGCGACGGCAGATTCACGTGGGAACCGACGAGACGAGATCATGGAAACATATCGAGCGAGTCTTCGGCGTGAATGGCCACTACGTTAATCCGCGCGCGAAATAACACGGCGATACGCGCGATATTTCTTAAAATCGTTTTGTCGCGTGGCCCGCGAGTTTCGCTAGCGGCACTAATCGCGGCACTTTCTTTTCTCTATTTTACTTTTTATTCAATAAACACCTTTTTTTCAGCTTCCGAACCCGACGTCCCGGAATTCTAGGCACCGTGCCTAATGGACGAAACGTCGAACTGCACTTTGGCGATGTTTAGCATTATCCTGCCGGAGGGCAGAGAATTGTCTCCGTCCTGTTTTATCTGGGACACTGACTGCGAAGGCAACTTCTAAGTCGCTCCGAAGTTCGCGAGTGTAAGAGAATTTTCGCCTGTCGCGTCCTCCGGAAAGTTAATAAACATTAGCAAATCGGCTCTCTCGTCGCGTAATAGAGCGTCGTAAAATTCCCCGACGCGGATATTTTCCGCGAACAAGCAATTGCGCGAGGCAGCGCGACGGGGCGCGGAGGCGGTAAGCATAAATCTCGTAAATGGAAATAGTTGCCGTATCCCGAAATTAAATCGACCGGCGACATTTCGGACTGTTTAAGTACAATGGGACACGAATCGCAATTCCAGGCGACAGACACGGCTCGGTTAGCTAGATAAATGCCGCGCCGCAGTTTCGTGCGCGGTTTCTCTCGCATCGGACCGCACGATGTAGCAGCGATGGCGCTCAAACCAATATCTACCCGTAACTTTGGAGAGCGAGCTGACAAAATAGAGAGAACGGGTGGGAATAGATTGCGCAGCAAGTTTGAGATATTTCCATTAAAAAGCAGTTGTACTATTTCAAGTATTGTCATTTATGCTAGGTACGTCTGATGCGAATGTGCGCCGAGCGAAAGGCTGGGGAACGCGAGGAGAAAAACCGCCCGGCTTCAACTTTTGTTATCGTTGACTGTCCATCTCGGACTTCACGTTTAATTAACCTGCTGTAATTACAGTGGGATATTCTAGACCCCTCTTGTAAACCTCGAATCTGAAATCTATCGTTTTCTAAATGGAAATTTGATCGCTCTCGGCGCGACAAGTACTCGATACCTGGACACGAAATGTGTTAGATTTGAGAATATGCGCGCCGTCTTAAAATTTGGCACGACCCCAGCCGCGCGTTAATCGATTTTTCCTTCCAGACTTTCCCGCTCACGTGCGGAAATTACACGCGGTACAAGAACAAACGTATAAATAATGACGCGAAGTAAGCACGACAAAAACGTCGCAATCCCTCATCGATTTAATGCGTTGCCATGGAAGCGACGGAAGGAAAAAAACTGTACCGCGGATGCTGAGCGTAAAAGCCCATCGCATACAAATTTACATAAGAGCATAAGTATGGCGCGTGGGCGTCTGGACCAGCGAGACGCCTCGAATGAGCCACCACCGTATTGTTCTACGGAACATAATATAAGCGTACAGATAATGGACATAACTAAAAATAAATGTGATATTTTTTTACCTACGGATTATGCATAATTAAATATATAGCGCGAGTCATAATGCGATGTATCCATTAGGTTATTGCATTATTAAGCATTACTTGGTCTCTACGTTGCTAATGTAATTGCATGTAGCCGTAATTTTGCGTAATAAATAAAAGTTCCTTTCTATATAAAAGAAAATATTTGCTTATACGCGCGTTCCTCCCTTCCTCTCTAATACACATAAAAATCCTTTATTAATTAATTATCCTGTATTAATTAATTTTCACGATATCACGTGTCAAAGTAAGTTTTTTTATGCCAGTGCAACGTTACAGGTAAAATTCCATTTTACGGTATCTCGCAGTCGGCAATTTACATCAACATTACTTTTCATCTTATATTATGGCGTGCGTGTAATTTCACGGTGCACGGACATACTTTTCACATTTACGCTCGCGCCTCTCGTGCGAGAGCCGCGTCGTCAAACTCGTAAGAATTCTGCGCGGGGATGAGGTCCAATAAATATTTCTTGGCGATGCTCGATGTGCACCACGTGCGGCGTATCGCGCCGCATAAAAGGAAGATATACTCGAACGAGAAGACGTTACCGTCACGGATCCACCGGTACCATCGCCGGCACCGGTCGCTGCACTACGTAGGGACACACCGGAAAGTTCGGGAGATGCGGTGGCCTCAAGATTTCGGCGCCACTAAAATGCCGGGCGTCGACTTCGCCACGAGAAGCCAGTGGAATAGAACGTGCCTCCTCCACGTTTCGTTATCTTGGTCACGTCCCGTCTGGACCCCTGGGCGCGTTTCCTCGGAGGAAAAGAGATACTCGAATATTTGTTGCCCGAGAATCGCACGGCCATCTATAACCGCCGGTATCTATATAGGATGTATCAGACCTCGCGCACTTTTCTCGACGGCGCAACCACAGATAATAGAGGCCGAACCGAAAGAAACCGAGATTGCCACGAGCTCGCTAATCCTAACATTTTTATTACGAGGTACTGTCGTATTAATACGACTCTCAGATAAAAGGTTTGCAATTGAAAGCTTCGTAGCTGCAGCCTTTCTCGTTCAATTTCAAGAAAATTCGTTACTTGGTTACCTATTTACGGCCGCAAAATTTATTTCGCTACATTTATTGGTGCGACGTAATCCTGCGAATATAATTGCGTTAATACACTTCGAGAGACTCCCTCAAATTATTTTCACAATTCTGATTGTTCCATTAACATTTTAAGTGCCATGTCACCCATATCTGGATAACGCGTAAATTTCTGCTGTTTGAATGACGGTCTTATTTAACCGATTAAGACATTAAACAATATGCAATACAAATTTTGTCAAGACATTAGGAAAATATAAAAATAATATATAAGATATACATGATTTTTAAACTTTAACGAAATTAACTCGGTGTTAAATTTCGCAGATTTAAAAATATATAAAATCAACACATCTTTTATGCGTTTAAAAGAAAAATTGTACGCCGGTCATTTTTAATTGAAAATAATGCATGCATTTATTTGTTGTTTCGGAAAAAATAAACAAACGATGCAGTGGGAAGTGGTAGACACTGTTAAGTAAACAAATCTTTTTTTTTTTTCGGTTCAATTTTGGTAGGCAAAACATATAACCGCCACGGGAATCAAACCGCCAACGTTATTCGTTCTATGCTCGATTTATCGATAAACACAAGGTAAACGATCCGCTGTGTGATTTTTGCCACTGCGAGCTATGAGCTACCGGAATATTTTCGCCGTATCAAAATTTCTCGTATGTAACGAGTTCCGATACCGGCAATCAAACGTATCAATCTCCTCCCTTAATCTGCCCGACAAGTTGTGGATCCTGCCACCGACATGTGATCACGAATGTATTAATTCCCGCGTTGAAAAGTTGCATGACAACTGGTGAATTAACTCGCGATTCAGCAAACCAGATGCGCACAAAGACGCCGACAATCCCGGTTTCATTTGATATGCGAGGGAACTCTCACGCGATCTCGGGTCGTCTCGTGCATGACGGGCAACTCTTTGCCCGGCAGTGTCGCGAGCTGCCGGCGCCGGATGTCAAACGAACGAACGCGAGATAGCTGTTAATTAATGGGCGACGGGAAATACGGGCGTGACAGCTGAAATTTCGTCGTTATACGTGCGCGCGAGGATAACCGGGGGGGAAGGACGACGTGGAGGAAAGGAAAGAAAGAGGGGGCTGCTGGAAGGCGAGAGATGTAACGGGAGGACAGAAAGGCGGAGGAAAATAAAACGCCGGGAGGGAGGAGGGGGGGGGAGAAGGAGCGGAAGGGCTGGAAACGCGGAATACATTATACCCCGGAAAAAGATGAATCATACCGCTGATGGAATAAGCGCTACCGAGTGCGATGGCCGCAGCAATTTGTAGGAGCCGACGTGCCGGCCGAACGGGACGGACCGCGGCGATACGGCAAACGAGGGAGGAGGACAGAGAAGCTGGGCGATAGAGCGAGAGGGGAGGGCAAAGGGTGGGGGAGAAAGAGCCCGATGAGCCGGCGAAACTTATAATAGAATCATCCTTCTGACCTTACCTCACCTAAGGAAGCCGGCGCATAGGCCATAGAAAACTAGTTCCCAGTAATTCCTCCTTTGATGCGAACCACGTTGCATTCTCGCCGTCCCCCCCCCCCCTACCCTGCCCTTCCTAAGTGAGTCGCCGCTCATGCCGCGACACGCATTAGATACATACGCCGCAGTCAATGGAATAGCGCTCGACCGTAAACTTGACACAATTGCCGGCTACGACGTAACTCAGGATCAGCACAATGCCGGGGCGTATGCCTTCTCCTGACCTGGCAGGCAGTACGGAGCGGCGAGAGCGAGCGAGACGGATGGACGGGACGAAAAAGACAATGCGACGGGGAAAGGAGAGCGTGGAAAGGTACGAGGATGAAAGAGATCCCGAGGTAAGGTGAGACGCTTCGACCAAGGTGGATATCTGTTACATTCGTGCAACTTTTGTAGTTTTTGCTGATGACGCACCAGGTAAAAACGGCGAGTGCAAATAATAACAGTGGGGCTTAATTTTATAGCAGGACGGAGATGCATCATTGTGGTAATCGGGGAGTAATATCAAGCCAGCGTAAATTAAACGTTATTTTCAGCATACACTTATTTGCGGTACGTCAGTTAAGATCTGTGTTCTCGAGTATTAATTCCGTGTGAAAATTGTTAAGTAAATAAAAGACGGAAGAAAAGTATTGACAGCGAGAACGAGCGAAGGTTCGAAACAAGCGAATTAATACAGCGGCAGCCGAATAGCGTGCGGGAGGTCCTTGCGGCTCTTTATACCATACGTATTTACCATCGCTTTACGTCTGTCGAAAGCTGCATAAATGTTTGCTGGAAAAATCGCGGGGCGCAGATATACTATTATATAGCGTATACTATTCTTTCGTATTATATAGCGATTTCGGATTTCTTGGCGTAAACAGAGAGAAAGCCGGGTCGGGGGAAGGAGGCAGGCAGCGAGGAAGAGCAGGACCAAACGAGTGGGTGAACAAGAGGAAAGCGAAAGGAAGAGGTATCGCGATGGAGCGCAGCGGTGAGGAAAGAAGGAGAAAGGTGGAACCCTATTGAGTCGGTCCATAGGTTTACTGCCATTATTTTCCCCGTACATCCAGCCCCATTGTATCGGGGCGTGAGGCTGCGGAGTGAGCATCTGCCCTCCCTCCGATCCTCTTCGCGCGGCATGCACCCGCTCTCTCCCCGCTTCCGCTCCCCGAGACCACTCGAGGCTGCTTTTTGTCCAATCATGCGCGCGAAATATTGCCGCCACGGGACAACCTCGACGGTCGTTGCAACGAGGGAAAAAAAAAAAGAGAAGCGAGGAGATGTCATTCGCCCGACTGATGTACACTCTGATAGCGTTGGGTCGATGGCAAACACGTTACGGTGCCGCGTTACTTTCGAAAGGCTAGAAGGTGAGACCGGCCACTCACCTTCTCAGGTATACTCGGGGAAAATTGACCCTTCCCTCTCATAAAGTGCAGTCGAATCCCAATGGTGCGGGATAAATCCCGATTTCACAGCCACTTTTTAATGTGTGCATACTTGGCGAGTTTAACCGACGCGGCGAATTTATGCATCGGTAATCGAGTTTTCGTCGAGTACGTTTAAAGCCCGAGCTTCATTATCGCTCATTTTTGACCGTGTTACGTTTCGCGTTTCGCGTATAATGGCGCGAGTTTGTCGCATTAATGAGTGGCGCCGTTATTTACGCACAATTGAAAGCTTCGGATTCCATTTTACAAAGAGGTATTTTCACGTAGCTCGATGACGAGTATACTCGATTGCTGCCGCGATAAATGCTATAGATGAATTTGAAACGTAGAAAATATTTCAGAAGACACAATGTATTGTACATTAAAGGAGTGGTGTTGTTTTTTTTTAATTCTAATTGTAAGATCAAGTGTACCGGATATTTGCATAAATAAAATTTCCTTCTTTATTCGTCGTTTTTAATTTTGGACGCACCCTAACCCGTTTCATTTTTCGTAAATTTAAAGTAAAAATAAAGCAAATTGTTCTAAACTAAAAAATATTACTTCGCTCAAATAAGAAAACATAGAATTCGTGTCTTCTATATTATATGCGTTTTTTCTATCTTTGGAATAAATAATTTTTATAAATAACAGAACAACGGGTTAATATCGGTCTTTTATATGTTAAAAGATTTTTATAGCTCGGCAATAAATATCACAGTATCCGGTGGAATATGACGTAAACATGCCAAAGATATCGGTTACCTACAAAAATATCGTTGCCAAGCCAAGATAAAATTTTTTTTTCCAAGCTCATGCGTGCATGCGTAACGTAACGCTTTCGGAGTTAATTAGCGCATTTTTTCGCACGAATAATCGAATAAGTGTTGAGATGCGTTTGTTTCCGCCTCGCTGTTCCGGCTCCTGTTTCAATTATACCGCCAACGCGTTTGCACAATTACACGTGGCTTTATGGCGTCCGTGTATGGCAAAGTTCGGCCGCGTGGGCGACGAGAACGAAGGATGATACCGCAAACAAGGCGATTACACGAGCAAACTTGGATCTACCTCTACAATCGCGGGCTTCACCGACGGACGCTGATGGACCGAATGGTCAGACCGGTGCCGAACGCGGAAAATTTCGCTCCGGGACGCGGCTGCCTCGCTCTCTACGTCTCTCGCCGAAGATATTCGCGGATCGGGCGCAAACTATTTTTATGCCACCGTGCGCGGCATCGCGGACGGCGATCATAAAATCGGGGATTCTTCGTAACGAAATGCTATGCAAACTGCGCGTACGATGGTCGCAATTATGCGCGGTTCTAACGATTATTGCGCCGGGCGGAAACTCTGTTACGAGATTACGAGACTGTCTCGTAACACCTGCCTAATGCGCGCGACCACTACACCATCATGTAAAGTAATCCTTGTTTCACCAATCTCATGCGAGGCGAACAATGCCTCGTTGTTCGTCCGCTTCTGTTCCCGTCTTTTACCCTGTCTCGCTCTCTTTTTTCTCTCTCTCTCTCTCTCACTCTCCTCTCCTTCTCTTTCTCCCTGCACGTCCGTCCGTCTCTTTCTCCACAGAACGCACGGTTCTCGTCGCGCCGACCCGCAATAAAAAGAACGGCGCGACATTGTGTAAAAACCGGTACGACGGATCGTTGTTTCGCGAGATCTTGCGCTATCGCACCGTGATTTCCTCCGGGCTAATCATCCGCCGCCAAGCCGGTTTCCACTAGCTCGTTTTCTATGCCGTTACTGTGCCTTATTAATTACGGCGGCACTCGGCATGCATATCCCGCGGTGTAACGCCAATTAATTTCCCCGAGCACGGGAATTAATGTCAAAGGGAGAATGAAAACGTGGAAGGCAATTGCCAGCGACGACGACGGTATTTCCGCGTAAATATCGCGCAAGAGCTATGCCTGGGACGGATCACGAGACTCGCTTGGAACAGTTGTTATTCAATAAAGATTCATTAATCTACAAGATTCCACGGCGATCAATTGATGGATTGCGTACTCATTAAATATTCCAATTTAGCCTATCAATCAACCTATTGCCATATTGGCCCTTGACTCACATTCGCCGGAGTAAAACGGAGGATCGTGGCGTAACCCGATTCCGTACATTACTCATTTCGATAAGCATCGAAATATTTCCACTTTTTGCTCGCAATAATTTCTAATGCGGAAATCAGACGATTGTTTAACTTTTAATCTCTCGAAAGTATCGAACGGCAAGCGTCTCCATCCTTAAGTAAAGAGGATTTGCACGGGGCACTTATTTTCCATAAATGTAAATATACTCTGGAGCGAGAGAGTAAATATATTAGACGTAAAACGTTATTCCCCGGCGTACAAGCTCTTTGTACAAACGAACGCGCAAATATATACTCGGTTATTAATTAAAGCGGACCCATAAGAGAAATAGAGTTTCCCCTCTATTTTCTTTAAAATTTACGCTAACGACATTAGTTTTGTTTCCGCGGTTCCCACCACGCGGTCCCCGGCTATCTCCGTCGCGGGATCTCATTTCGCCCCGCGCTTTGTTCCTCTCTCGGAACCCTCGAAACTTTGGATTATGAGTGCTTGTGAATTCAGCTTGAAAAATCAATCGAAACTTTCCTCGGTTTTATTCGTCCGCGGCGCGAACCGATTGAGGCTCCTTAAATTTGTACTTAAGAATTCCGTTACGGCTACATGCCTGGACTATTGAACTAGAAAAGAAATATCGAGAGGCTCCGCGTAGCTCTCCATCACTCTTCTATAATCGTTTAATTTCGTTGCAAATTTATTCGCTTGCCTCACTAATTTTATTTCCTTTTAATATTATTACTACGAGCGAGATGTTTGAACATGTTATCTGCATTTAAATTCTCTATCTCTCTCTCTCTCTCCCTCTGTCTTCGTCTTCCTTGTTTAAAACTGGACAGGGAGTATCAATTCAATTAACTGGGAATACTAAAACAAAGACGACGCTTAAAACACGTAGGAGGAAAGCATCGAGAAGAAAATGCCGCGGGAAATGCGTGTTAAAAAGTATCTAACGGACCGAAGACACGCATGCAGTCCAAAGTGGAACGGATGGAATGAAAATTACATAGTGGATATAATAAAGCGCAGATCATACGGAGATCCGAGCGTAATTTCGTCCGCGGGCTCAAAGACCCTAATGACGACTCGTTCCACCGCGAGTAGCAAGCATATCGCGTTTCGACTTTTCGCTTCCGCCGCAATTTTTGCCAGTTTGCCTCTGCGCCCGTAAATACCTTCGAAACATTTCCCGCATTTTTTCCAATTAGATTATATCCGGGAAACGGCTATTTTGCGTGTAACTTTTTTTTCTTTTCCAGCAGACCAGTCAAATGCTTTGTGTTTGTTGCTCCCTATCTTATGCTGTTCGCGTTGAAGCTGTTGCACAGACCGCGTATGCTACTGTACAAATTTCGGAAACAAAGATATTTTCATGGGAAAAAATACGAGAAATAAATTAATAAAAGTTCTATTGCTTTCTCATAGAGGAAGCTTTGTTCTCTCTCTCTCTCTCTCTCTCTCTCTCTCTCTCTCTCTCTCTCTCTGTTTCGAAAATTCCGCTTCGGTTTTGGGAATTCATCATTTTATACTCGCGAGATGTACGTAAATGTATTGATAGACCAGTCGTTTGCGAAAAGAGCAGTCTTGTATATTTTACGCATTCCCGTTTATATACTTAAGCAAAACGAATAAAACTTAAAAATTCTTGCTTTCGGTATGACAATAGCTGAGCTCCGCAGCACAGAAAAATTCTAAAAACATTCGGTAATATTATAAAATTATTCCGCTGCTCATGCAGCGCGCCCGCGTAGACCGCAAAATTATGCGGCTGTTTTTCCTGTCCGCCAGCATTCCGTCGCGAATCATCCGCCCGCGTTATTTTTTCACGCTCGATGTCCTTCGGCGAATGTCTTGTTACTTCTGCATTGTTACCGTAAAACGAGGATGTTATGATAGGCACTGCGCTCCATTTTGCGGATTCCCAAGGAGGGAAAATCATGCGCGAGAACGAAGGACTCCTTCGCTCTCCGTGTCTCTTTCTTTCCCCCCCCCCCCTTGTCGAGCTACCATCCTCCACCCCCGCCCCCGGAGGCATCGGATCCCGCTCACGCTTATCTTACTTTCAATGGACGCAGAAAATTCTCCGCTTCCCGCTTGCTCTTTTCAGGCGTCTCGGTCAGACTAACGCTACGGTGACAGGTAAGAGAGACGGCAATTGAAATAACAAGAGAACGTTAAGGAGGAAGCCGGTATGAGAACGAGCGACGTGGGGCTCGACTCCGCCGAGCGAATCCCAAAGTTTCTTTGAAAAGAATCCGCCGTGGTACACCCGTCTTCCGTTCCAGATTCGCCGATCGCGAGGCGTCCTCGACAAATTTCTCTCTTTTCAAACTGAATTTCACAATGTGACCAAGATCCGATACGTTTGCATCCTCCCGCATGAATGTTAGTCTATTCCTAACATCTAGGCAGCTTCCTAAGCAGCTTGATTGTTCAGCGCTAGAACGGCCGGCTTTCTATTTTCATAAGTTTCACATGGCCTTTCAGCCGCGCATTCTTGTACATTTTTAACTATCAATTATGGGCAATTGTGAGAGTGAGAGAATGAAATTTCGGTCGGAAGTTTATCGTAACTTTCTTTCACATTTGCGATGGAAAAGTATATTCCCATATAAATATAAATGAAAGCTAATAGATGGTAAAATAATCGCAATTTTCAATTTCAGACTGTCTTCCTTGTTCCACTTTTATCCAACTTTATCGCTATTTATTGCATATCTTTATTCAATTTATTATTAATATGCAGAACTTGTGAATCCGCACGTAAAATTCCCCGGGGAGTTTTTCCTCTAAAAATATACCAGCCAGAATTGCATTCTATCCAATTTTATACTATAAATCAGACCTTTGTATCGATACACAAAGAAAAAACGCGTTGACTTTTAAATGCGCATGCGACTCGTTACGCCGAAAGTCACGCGCTCCTATGAAATCGCGAAATCACCGATACAGAAAATTTGATCGCCGGAGCTCGAACGGGGCTAATCGATGTGAAAGCCGACGCAAGCCCGACAGGAGTACGTCGGGTAATTCGAAAATTTCCACCCCCATCGGACGTGGCCGGCGAAGGGAGGTGCGACGTCCCTCATTGTTACGTTCGGCTAACAATGCGCGCCGTAACAAATTCGTCGCTGGTGCGGTGCATAATTGGGGGCATTCCTCTCTTTCGCGCCCGCGTCTCCGTGGCTCTTTCGCTCGTTCTCGCTCCCCCCCCCCCTCTCTCTCTCTCTCGCGCGCGCGCGCACTTTCGCAGCTTTGTGTCGGACGTGGAAAATATATTCCAGGATCAGCGTGAACGCATAATCTCCCGGCGCTAAGAGTAGTCATGGATCCCTTTCCCCGGCCGACATCGTTAAATCGGCCATATGCTTAAGTCTGGTCACGTTCGCGCACCCGCTGCTGATAAATTGATTGCGTTTCGGAATTCTCTTCGGCGCGTTGCAGCTGCTGTTAGCACAGCTCGACCGAATTTCCATCGGTGCGCTCCGTTATGATTTTATACGGAACTACACCTCTTCTTAATGTCGCGCACCACTGCCCGTCATCTCCCACAGCATTGTCCTTTCTGCGCTCGGAAATCTGACTCGCGGGCCTGATGTCGCGGAGAGACGTGTGCCCTACTTAAAACCAAGCGAGATACGTAATAATCCCGACAACAACGGCATTTGCCTAACCAACGACGACGACGACGACGACGAAGACGACGACGACGACGTTGCAACGCGTGCGTCAGCCGCTCGCAGCTTCAGTAATTAGTCTGCCATTGCCGGCTGTGTCGCACCGTAATAGACTTGACCCGCCTTCTACATTCCTGAAACTTCGGCCGCAACGTTGCGGCATTACAGTTGTGTTAATTACACGGCGGCGCGGCGGAAAATCGTCGCATTGCGTCGCGCGTCACCTGCGTAAGCACTTTGGAAAACCGCGCCGGTGAACATGCGTGCCGCCCTACGAATCGCGTAACTCGCGCTAAGAGACGTTCGTACGACAATAGGTATTATTTATAGCTCTTTACGAACTCCCGAGGCCGCGTATAGCCAAGTTCATAATGCGCTGCTTGCGAAAACTTTCGCGTATGAAATTTCAGAGATATTAAGTTTATTGGATGTTTCAGGAGGAATCGTCGGTATTCCAGGAAGAAAGTTTATACAAACATGTGTTTACGTATCCCATTTTCCATTTTAAATGTTTTTTTCCGCTCTTCGACTGAACGCACTGTATCTTTTTAACCGACCAGAATAGAATGCATGTTTATATAAAGAGAGATAAGATTTCTTTACAGTACGGGGAGGGGGTGTTGAATGCTGAATATTGCATTTTTAAATAATTAGAAATCGTTTATCGATTTAATACGTGAATTTACTGACGACAATGATTTCATCTAAACAAAACTGTGAAACCGGCGCGCAGGCCAAGGTGGAAAACGGTATGCGAATTCACATTTTAGATTACAATTATTGGGCTACATCTTGCTCGGACCTAAGGGCGCTCTCGGTTCTTTGATGCTTATATAAACTTGTGTTTAAAATGGCGTGTACGATCATGTTTCTAGAACACCGACCATTCCTTCCGAGACATCCCGTATAACGTGGCTGCACAGAAAAGTTGTCGGCCGGTTATTTCAATTGTTTCGAGCAAAATAAGTATTGAACAACGCGACAGTCTAGAATGTTAATTGAGAGTCATGTGTGTCTATTGAAGTTGCGAGGAATTTATGATTTCTCCCTTGCAGCTCTCTCTCTCTCTCTCTCTCTCGAAGTGCAGCTCGATCTCCAAACCGTGTCTCAAAAGCTTCTTTTTAATGTATGGAAGTAGTTATACACCGTATTATACAAGCTGTAAATGTTTCCTTGGTGAAACTCGAGGTACTTTTGTGGCAGCGCTCGAAAAGCGGACGCAAGACATCTGAAAGAGATTCATTCTGCCAGCGGCGCGGCAAAGTATTCTAGTTTTAGAGATAAAACGGCACGTATGCATGTAGGTACGTACACGTACATACGGCGCGGCTCCGCGCCTTGTTTTCATTCATAACACACGAAACCCTTTTCTCACTCGGTATTCGCGTTAAGGCCGGCCCCTCGCCGAGTATCGCCGGCATGCCCGCGCGCTAACTTCGTTTATTGCGGAATCGAGAGCGAATTAACTCCGATATTTGTTACCGCGTTACCCCGCTGTAACCGGCACGGGTCCGCAACGCGTAAATTGCAAATTAACTCTGACTCGTAAATTTGTAAATCACGTACGGTTGGGAGGGGGGGGGAGGGGGAGGGGGAATCGGGCTTTCGCGGGACGCGTACGTGAGGTAGCGTACAAAAAAGAATTCTATCTCTCGCTCTACCGCGCCGCCGCCCCGTACCTTATGGCGGAAGCGTATCGATTTATGCGTGGCTATGAATCCACCGAAAATTCGCGTGGTCCCTTGCGGTGAGTCACATCCGTTCCTTCGGCACTAAGTCGGCGACACGCGAGGGGAAAACACAACCGAACGGTGTATCCGTTGATATACCACTGAGTGGTTCGTAAGCACACCGGGAGAAAAAGGTAGTGAATGTGGCCATATTTCATGGTGCCGGGCATTTATATATCCATAACCGCTCTGTTCCGCGGCGCATCGATCGCGCGTAGATGGAGGCGTGCGTGTAATTCGCGCGCGGAGCACCGTTATACATTCATGCGTTATCTTTACGTGTGTAAATACGTCGATGATACGGATTTCACCGCGTACAAGAAGAATCCATTAATACGGCAAATATTTTGCTATTAAGACTCCGCGGGTCGTGGCTGAGCGGAGGCTGAAGGGGGTCGAAGTAAAGTATACAAATCGCGCCCGAGTGTCTAAGGAGGGCCGCGTAAATTTTTCAAGAGCACTTCCCCCTCGAGTCGCATCGCGTCGTGTCGTGCCGCGCGAGCCGTCGCCCGCCTCCATTGTTCAAGGGAAAAAGAGTCTCCGTGAGCGCAAAGGGCGAGTCAGAAACGCTAATAAAAAGGAGGGAGAGAAGCGCCGCGCGATAAGATGAAAAGCAGCGCGAATTAAAAGTCGGAGTGGTGCTTAAGTGAGACGCGGGGCGGAGGAGGGGGGGGAGGGGAGGACCCGGATGAAGGCTATATACCGGGCGTTAGCGGTACTCGCGGCCGTAGAAAATCGTAGGGTGCTAAAGGGCGAGGATGCTCTCTCCAAATTGACCAAGTACACCGCCAGATAAGTCGTTTAACGGTTTTACTGGGACGCTGCCCCGCGCCCGTTCCTCCGCCCGCGTCGCGCGCCGGGCTTGAGAGAAAAGCCGCGGAGTGACGATGACAGTGCTGCGCGTACAAGTCGAGCTAAAAGCACTATAAAAGCGTTCTTCTCTCCGCGACCTCCTCGAATGTCGCGCGGATGCAGGTGTTTTACGGGCGTACCGGCAGCGCCCGATAAGATTAGCGAAGATTCTAAGAAGCAGCGAGCCGCCGCGCCGTCATAAAACCGCATAACTCGGCGCGTCACGTCACCTCCTCCGAAACGAACGGATCCGTCGCGCGTACTCGTTTGGAAAACGTCACGGCCGTGAATTCCCAGCTTTCTTTCTAGGCCTTCCTTTTCGCATTCCCACGCATTCGCGACACGCAAACTATTTCGAAATCCCCGATCTCATCTTCGGCAGATTCCCCCGGCTGAATTAGAATCGCTCTTTCCTTAAATAAAACTTCGACATATCGGTAGCTTGTAAACTAACAAAATAAGATTCCAGAGACAAGTTAATCGAGTGCTAATTCCTAAGCTTTTGCTAAGCAAGAAAGTGCATTTGATTTGATAATCTGGCATGGTAATCGTAATTGAAAAATAAAATGAAAGAGATTTCGTAGTTTTAAACTAAGTGCCTAAGCGACATAGAATAATACAACGCGATACAGATCGGACTACTATCTCGAAGAGATTCGATCACTTGGTTCATCGACGAGCCTCATTATTTATCCATTCTGCGGCTAATCGGATAACGTTGCATGCCGATAACGCGTTTTGTCACCGAACGCGAAAGCCGAAACCGACTGCATACTGTACTTTTACGAGCGGCCTCGTCGCTTGAAATGTTAACGTCGGACGCTCTCGGGAGTTTTCCCGGGTATTGTGAAGAAGGTGCACTCGTCGCCGGCTTATTTGACTCGTTTCGTGCACGGGCATCACGAGTTACATTTCCACCGGCTTCCGACGGCAGCCCGCACTAAAGGCGGGCACAATGGCGAACAGCCGGAGAGAGAATAGGACCTCCCGAAGGTATACGACAGCGGGGTGTACAATTCGGAATGCAGTGGAGGAAGAACGGGGAAGCTTGCCGTAAAACACCGCGCGTCGAACCGACAATGAAAGGGCAAGAGGGCTCGGGGCCGCTTCCGAGATGCATTTTGCCGGCTACGACGATGACGACGACAACGACGGCGACAAGGACGACGATGGACAATGCACCCGCGGTGTATTGGCGAGCGATACGCCAATCTCGGAAACGTAATACCATGGTCGCGTCGATACGCGAAAGCCCTCGTCGTCCCTCGTCAGTCGCTCTTTCGAGAATCACCGGGGACAAGTCTTCCGGATCATTGACTCATACCCCGAGATGTCGGTACACGCGTGCACGATCTCCCGTGTCTGTGAGAATCGATTCTCTCGCGAGTCGCGAACGTACGCGTGAACGAGCATTGTCTGCGATGAAACGAATTTTGTCGATACCTCCTGGCTTTATGATATTGAGTAATACTTATTATTTGTTATATATCAAATTAATGTAATTAAGAGCAATATCTTTTAAATACGATAAATATAAATGTCTTCCAAGTTTCTCATTGATAATCCATTTATCTGTAATATTAATGAATCTAGTTAGCGAAGATATATGAAAATATATGAGACAGCGAGGTAATAATATAACGGGAATAAATTTAACATATTTTTAGTTCTCAAGGCCGAGTAATATTAATACAGAATAAATCTTGAAATAGAACCGTGAGGCAATTTGCTGCTCTATTTTGATTTCGTCGATATAGAATTTCCGCTAATCTTAGTGCTGTTACTATTCTTAATTTTTCGAATCCCTTAGCACTCGTGTCGTTAATCAATTTTCTTCCGATTTCGTCCGTTTGGTGTACGCTGCTGTGATCTTCGCATTTTGATTAACGATGCAACTCTTTCTCAACGCGTTCATAATTGACGCTCAGATATAATCTTCCTCGTAATACGTGCCATAAAGTTTATCGCGTAGTTTGTACAACGTGTAGAAAATTATAATGAGCGAAGGTATACTAAAGACGTAGCATCTACTGTAATTAATTTGGAGGCGCGATGCTTTCAGACGAGCACGAATAAGTAATCGATCCAGACGGAGAAAAAATAATAGATATATACCGAGTTCGCGATATTACAATTAACTCGGGCGTAATTATGAAACTAATAATTAAGAAACTTGCATCCCCCGGATGGCCGGCCATTCCCATCGTCAGATCTCGTCTCTCGCGATACATTTTCTCGCAGGAATTCCTGAGGATCGATTACCGGCTTGGTCTAGCTCACCCTTATTTACCTGCATCGCACGTACGAAAAACTCGCGCGCTCAACTACTCGAGCAGACCCGCCGTCACTCTTATTTCCTTTCACGATGCGTGACTTTTAGACACGTAATCCATTAGATTATGTATGCGAGCGCTATTTCGGATAAGACATGTAACGAAGCGTGGAGATCGTGCTGTTGCAAAAATCAACACGAAGTTAGCGCGCAAGTATTAGCCATGACGTGTAGCTTTTTCGGTTTTTCTAGGCGGCGATTTAAAGATAGCTTAACATGCTACATTCAAGTGTGTGTTTTTTTCCCTACGATACGCAACAGCATCTAATCCAACATTATTCGGGACATTGCAATCCCGTTTGGAGACGCGCGCTTAGAGGAAGGTTGAGAGCATATTTCAGCTACACTTGTTTCCCTAATATGACTAAGATGTGGCGTGTATGGGGGGCCATAATGAACGGCCGTCTCGCGCCGAAAGGGTACGCCTAGAACGCCGAAATATGCTCGCCCACTCGCGAGAAACGAATTAGTATACAAATCACTTTTCAATTTCTTGTTCCTTTTCTCCGAGAGAGTATGCAAGGTCGACAGCGAACCCATTTGTCTTCTGGACTCGGGCGCGCCCTTGTCAAGTACAGAACGAACGGCGCAGGCAGGTATACCTACGATCGAAGATTCTACCTGCTCTCTCGTAGACAATTCGAGTACTTTCTTCCGTCGACGCGAGTTCTATTAAGGCGTTTTACTTTGCGACCGCCCGGCACGTTCCTTTTTTTTCTCCACCAAGATTGAAAAGCTCCGTGGCCCTACCTTTGCGATGACGTTATCGCGCGACGAGCAGTTAAATGGTTTCCCCGACGGATCTCGCACGGGGTGGGGAAAAGGTCGCGAACGTTCGGAAATCCCATCACCGAAAATACGCGAGGAACTACCCTTAACGAGTCCTATTCTACATTGCCGTAAGTTTCCCAAGTCGAGAAAAGGGGCCCCGAGTTCGACGACGATGGCGCAGCGATGTCGAATTGCCGCGCGACGGGTGCTTAAACGCTCGTTACGGACTACCGTATGATAGCTCAATCGATAAAAAGTTGTTTCCAGCCGCGACGTCGTACATCATACTCGAAACCGAAACTGACAACGAAATCCCGCCTTTAACGGTAGGCGTACGGGACGCGATAAATCACAATAAAAAAAAAATACGAAAAGGAAAAAGAAAATGCCGCGAGATCGTTTCTCTTCGTGAAGCTGGCGAAAGCGACCAGCGTTCTCCGCTCGACTTCTCCGCGCAACTGTCTCGAGATTTCGCAAATCGCATCCATTTGCGGTCCATCCGGCAGGAAGTGAACGGCTGCGGCACACACTACTGTGAGAATAGACGGGTAGCTGGCGAGCTAACGTGACAATAAGCATTTCCGTGTTCCGGCTAAATAACTTCTTTGCTTAATCCCGCTGGGAGAGAAATAGAGAGAGAGAGAGAGGGGGGGAGCTGATATCGATGCAGCTTATCGGCGGCTTAGCTTTTAATGAAAGTGTCGTTCACGCAGGCGCGTGGTCTAAACCTAGAAGTTTATGGGGTAAAAAGGGACCTTTCGGACACCTCCCCAGTCCCCTCTCGTATTTTCAGCTCGCCCTTTCAAACCATGACCACCATTTCGCGCGGAGCTCTCGGGTAACAGCTGAAACTGAAGCGTGTCGCGGAAAGTTAACGCGGCGAATGGCCGGTCACCTGATACAAAGAAAATCGAGAGCCTGTCTGGCAGTCTGTGGTCAGGGGAGAAAGGCATTGTTGCGGGATTGCGGGGAATCGGACGATCAATTGACTTTCCTAATTTTCCCGCGCGTTGCGCTGGCTTTAATGTAACGTCCGTCGCATTCGGCCTCCCTTTTCCACGTTGCCGATCTGCGCGACAGAGATAATTCTATTCGGCTGGTGATTACAAAGGCACGAGTCGGGTGGACGAGCAGGCGGATCACGAAATTGCTCATCATTTCCCGATGCGGGGGAAACAGAATGCGAAATAAAATTGCTGTTAAATGTGCAATAATGAGTTATTTTAGACAATTATATATTACATTACGACCACTAAATGATTGCGGTTAAAATTTCCTTTCAGAGAATGTATGAAAATAAAGCGAGTAAAATGTAATATAATTTAATTATCATATTAAATTAAATAAAGCAAGAAAGATTTTTTTATTACTTTATGATAAAGACAGAATGCTTTATTACAAAACTATTGTAGAAAAGGTATTGTTTTGCAAAAAAAGAGAAATATCTAACTAAATATAATGGTCAAAATTTTTCAACTCTAGAAGAGTTTCAACCCTAAGAAGTTCCTACGTATTAAATTCTGTAGCACGGCTTCTAAGTAATCAAAATTTTTAGACTGCAAGTTATCTCCCACTCCATCGTTGACTAGATTTAATTGTCAAAATCAGTATTGCGTCCTTGATGATATTATGTTTCATGAATCTGATGGATTCTGAGGACATAGTAAAACAAGGACTTTGATATCCTAAATCTAGCAATTTTACGAGGACAAAGTTTATTTCATTATTCTACCGTGATGTACTTAAAATCATATTGTACAACTTACTGGAATATAAATAATTCCGCAATTTTATTGCCAGTACCACATAATTTAGAGACGCTGGCCGGTAAAACAACATTGCCAAGAGTAAATTGTAATGAAATGAACTCATTATATAGCGTGGGTGCAACCGCTATTGATCTATTTATATTAATAGTGTGCGAAAATGCAAATAAATTCATCACAATCGCGTCAATTGTACGACAGGCGGGACTTTCGTTAGACTGATTGCCGAATCGACATTTAAGAATGAACGATTGCCGGGTTTACGATCTCCTGTGCTTCTGGCAGGGGACCGGGTTCGGACAAAGCGCACTTAATCGCTAATTGAGTGAGAATAGTTATGAGAGCACAAATGGTCCGGACGATTGATGGAGTTTCCTAGTTCGCTGGCCGCTGGCGGACATGTAACGACGGATTTAATGCGACTTTTCGTATATTTCCCGTCGACCCATATGTTCCGTGCAAAACCGACCGCCGAAAGATGACCTCATTCATGCCCCCCGATCACAATAGCGCGAAATGTGTCGCCGTTAAATGGGCTACAGGTCGCGTAGAAGCACGTTCAATGGCACGACTACCGCCTCGTTAGCCTGTCGTTTAGGAATTATATATAATTTGAACCGTCACCATTATATACGTACCACGCGCGCCCGCTGCTCGGGCTTTTATGGGCACGCGAACATCGATTATGAATTCTATTGGGTTAACGACGAACGACTTTGTACTTAGCCAACTTTCTATCGCAAGTATTCAGCAACCGGAAGCAACGTTACTCTCATTTTAGGATACAAAGGCGCGTTGTGTTCGCGATCTTACGCCAAGAAAGATTATTGTTGAGGAAGATAATGCCTGCTCTCGTGCTTATCAGAAATTCGTGTATCTAAGCGATATGATATAATTTATTCCATGTGAATTCCAAATTTGCGTAACTGCTAAAAGATATAAGGATGTAAATTCGTAATTCACAAGTACGGGTATCACGTCCGATCACAAATATATAACAGTTGTGAATCAATTATTACTCGTTTACGGTAAAAAACGTCCAAAAGAAATAATAAAAATATGACATAATGCACTTCGAGCATTATGTCATATTTATTTTCCTCCCAGATTGTTGTCATTGAAACAAATGTTATTTATTTAATATATTTCGTTTCTATACCACATCATAACTTTTGCATAAAAATCTCTTCATGCAGTAATAAACAATAATAGCACTATCGGACATTTTGAAATCTGGCGGACGATATACAATAGATATTCATATGTAAATATTCATCAGATATACCATGTGAAATACTATATGGAAGATCAATTCGGAGTTATATTGTAAAACCGTTTCTAGATTTGTAATATCGAGTCTGTTTTTTATCGAATCTTGATAAAATCCTGTTTTACGAGTTAAGCGTACAAAGTTTAATGTGATAAAATACTTTTCGGAGCGCACTGTTTTTGTTCTAGTATGCGAATAGCTTCGTAGAAACGTCGAGTACGAATTGATAAAACCCGCTGTTATATGGCGGATACTAGCGCGTATACTATTGTAAAACGCGAAAGAACACGCTTGTTCTCTTTCTCACTCACCTAAATAACGGCAGCTCTACGTCCATTGATGATGCACCGGAGGTGGCGGCGGCGGCGGCAGCGGCAGGGGTCTCTCTAAAACGGGAACGGGAGACACGTCCGGCATGGCGAACCTCAGCTTCTGCCAGAACAACTTGTCCCCCCATACCAGCACCGTGTGCGACGAGATTCTCTTTTTAAGATCGGCGTCGAGATCCCGTGGGCACACACCGCCCACCAGAAGCAAAATTACCGAGCGGCCCTTTCCCTTGAGAGCGTCCCTCAGGGCCGCCTTGAATTCGAACCTGGACCATTCGCCGTGGAGAAAATTCTTCGACAATACTAGAATAGTGCGCCTGGAAGAGTCGGCCGCCTCGGCGACGGCGTCGGCGACGTTGCTGCCGGCACCGAGATCTCGATAATGTAAGCACAGCCTATACGACGTTTCGAGACCCGGCACGAGAATCGTCGAGACGAAGGCCTCGTCGACCGCGGAATAGGAGATGTAGGCGTCGAACGGTTTCTCCTGATCCTCGAAGGCTGCGGTCTTGTAGCACGCCCGCAGACCGCATCTGCTGGCGGCCCAGGTTCTCAGAGTACGACGATGCCTGATTGCGCCGCACACCAAAGCCACTGCTGCGAAAATCAGCACTACCGTGGCGAGCAGCAGCGGCAGATAAGCCTCCAGCGGATGCGCCTCGACGACGGAAGTCGTGCCCGTTAATGCCGCGCAATTTATGACCGATCCGTTCGCCGGAAGAGTTATGGGCACGCCGAGAGAACAGGTGACGCTACGCCAGTCGTTGATCTTCGCCCGGTTACGGGACATCCACTCCCGCACGCGATCTAGATACGAGCACTCGCAGTTCCACGGATTACTGGACAAACCGATGTCGACTAGATACGGATTCTGGCCAAGCTGCCAGAGGGCGAAAGTGCCGAGTCGATTGTTCTCCAGACGCAGGACCTCCAGTTGACGCAGCGGCAAGAACGTGCCGTTGTCGATATACGTCAAGAGATTGTTCTGCAGGTAGAGCTCCTTCAAATTTTCCAACGGCATCAACTCGACGCCGTTGAGCACGCTTATCTTGTTGTTTTCGAGATGTAGCACAAGCAGCCGCTTCAAGCCGCTGAAAGTGTGATTGCGGATCGCGATGATATTGCTGTCGTTGGCGTAAAGTATCTGCAAGTTCTTCCGGCCGATGAACGAATGAGAATTCAGTTCCCCGAAGTTGTTCCCGTCGAGATAAACCTCCGTCGCGTCCATCGGTAATCGGCCCGGCAGGGTCTTGTAGCCCGAGCTGGAGCAGTCGACGACGTTCGCCGACCAGGATTGATCGTGATAACACGTGCAGTTGGTCGGACACGTCATCTCGCAGTCGCAGGCGTCGAAGTCGCAGCAATGGCAGAGAGCGAAGCAATGCGCCTTGTAAGTGCACAGAAATTGCGAGGATTTGGCTTCCAGCAGCGGTATAAACGATTTGTGACGATCGTAAGGTAATCTACAGTAAACGGACTCGAGATCCATCACCCTTGGATGCTGTCTCAGCGTGAGCGAATTGATCCTCTGCAACCACTCGGTGGTGCAGTCGCATATAAAGGGATTTCCGCCGATGTAGAACGCCGGAAGTTGCCTGTTAGATGGCACCGGAGTAAGCTGGAACGCCGAGAGGTTCATCTTGACGATCAGATTCGCGTAGAGATCCACTCGAGTGAGATTCGTCTTGGCGAAGAATGTTTGCGGCTCGACGGAGGATATCAAGTTATTGTTGACGAACAGTAGCTCGATGGAATCCGGGATCGACCGGGAGTGTATCCTCGTTAGCCGGTTAAACGACATATCGAGCGTCTGCAATCTTATATTCCGTGGCGCGACGCCAAGATCCGTAATAAGATTTTTATGTAGATCCAGCCACTGTAATTTCTCAGGCAGGTAGCTGTAATCAAACTGCGTGATCATGTTGTCAGACATGTTGAGATACAAAAGGCCGGGCGCGCTCGCGAAGATGCCGGACATATCCTGCAACGAATTTGAATCCAACCGTATCGCTTGGAGCTCCGGATTCGAGGCGAACGTACCGTCCTCCACGAATTCGATTTTGTTCCTGGCCAGATTTAAAATCTGTAGCGCCGGCAATTCCACGAGATCCTCCTGCGTGACGTTAGTGATCTCGTTGCCGATCATTCGTAGTCCATACAGGCTCGACATTCCTCGGAAACCGGGCTTATTCAGGCTTCTGATCTGGTTCTCGCCCAGATCGAGGGTCCGCAATATCCTCATGTCTTTTAGCGCCACCGGTATGCTGTCGAGATTGTTGCCGGACAGGTTTAAATCTTGCATGCTTGAGCAGTTCCGAAAGGCGTCCGGATGAATTCCCTCGAGCAAGTTGGAGTCCAAGGCCAGCAGCGACAGCGCGAATAATCCGTTCAGGGAGTAAGCATCGAGATAAGTCAAACGATTGTGGGCTAATTCTAGAGTGTGTAGATTGCTCATCGGCGAGAAAGTGTCCGCTGATATCGTTGCTATCTCGTTGAATTGGAGATTTAAAATCTGCAAAGTATAGAGGTCTTTGAAGATTGCCGGATCCAGCCTGCTAATCCGATTGTACGACAGGTTCAGAAGTACGAGGCGTATCAATCCGGAGAATGTGTCCGCGTTCAGCCACATGCTGGTCAAGACGTTCCTTGACAAGTCGAGGGTGACCAGTTGATTCATATCGGTCACTATACCGGGCAACGCACTAATAGAGTTGTTTTGTAATCTCAGCTCCTTCAACGACTTGGCCGCATCTTGGAACATCGCCGCCGGCAAAGCGACGATTTTGTTCCCAGATAGGTCGAGGCTCTCGAGAGACCTGAGCCCGTGCAGAGCCTCGTCCACCACCTTCGAGATCACGTTGCTGGACAGATTCAATACTCTGAGGCGTTTCAACGACGAGAATCCGTTGACTGGCAGCACGGAGATTTGATTGTTCGACATGTCCAACGACTGCACGTCCAGAGAACACGGGGTCGACGTGGACTCCAGTTGATGTCGCGGATGCTTCTCGGATACTTTCACCTCGCTGACATCTTGAAATCCGAGCTCCGTGATATCCTTCAGCAAATTCCACGACATGTTCAAAGTTACCAAGTTCGATAAGGAGCAAAACAGGGGATGCTGCATCTGCCAGATATTATTCCACGACAGATCGAGCTTCTCGATCTGCGGCATGTTGTCGAAAGCGCCCTTTTCCAGCTCCAGATTATAGTTGGTTTTGCGCCCGTTCAGCGTTCTAACGGTCAGATTACGGAGATCGCGCAGACTGCTGAGCAACTTGGCCGGCCAATGCACCAACTTGCAGCCAGTCAGCTTCAACGAGCGTAGCCGCCATAGGTGAAGAAAACTGTCCACGCTGAGCACGCCATTGTCGTCGTCCAGATCGGAGTCCTCACAGATTATGTTCATCGAGGTCACGTACTCGCTCGTGGCCTGAGAAAAGTTCGTCCTGAGCGAGTCGTTGCCCGTGTAACGATGCACGCAGGTGAGCGCGCCATCCTGGCGCGAGTCCCACGAACAATAGTCGGGCAAATCGAGCCTCGGCGGTAGCTCGCTGGTCACGGCGAGCACGTGGTACACTGGCACGAGCAGGCAGTAATAGGCCAACGACAGCGACAGCAATCTTCTCCCGGGACCTTCGTGCCGACCGACGAGCCCACGCATCTTTAGTGAACTCGTTGCCTGCGCTTGGTACCGGTTCTCTGTCTCCTAATCATCACACGCCTCGCAACCGCGTCACGTTACCGGTTATTGCCCACTGCGCGTCTATTCATGCAAGCCTGGCCGAGACATGTCACTGAAACCACTCGTTCCGCCGCCGGTACAAGATTCACTCCGATTCGATTAGCGGCCTTTACGGACTGGCGTCGAAAGCCCACGATAAATCAACGACGGTTCGTCAGTACGATCTAGCAACTGTTATCACGCAGCTCCAACTTATATCCAAGATTGTTTACACTATGACATCACTTCGTTTAAAGCGCCGGTGATTTGCTCGACGCCGGGTACTTCTGTATAATTGATACGTTTCTTCGCGGGCGCAGGTAAGCTATTCTATTGTTCGCGGTGTCCTCGAAATTCCGTATTCGACTCGGACTTAGTTCATCAGAACGATCGACAGTGATTACCGGAGTCACGTCACGTCCAAGTCGCTTAACAGGCATCAACCCTGTATCAGAATGTTATCCACTTACGGTGGTTCGCTGACAAACTAATGTCGCGTCTCGCTACGACATCCCGCATTTGGAGGAGGGAGACGTGCCCTGTTATCCGCGCGACATTGACGTCTCGTGCAAACTCCTCGAATCGCGTCCCGAGATGTGCCATTACAAGATCCCGCACATCACACTACTTCCTCGATGTCGAAGCAAGCGCGCTCCCCCGTTTCCCGATCAGGGTCCATCGAGAGATCAGCCTCCAAGATCCCGGATAATCAAGAGAGAAAGAGGGCGAAAGAGGGAACGATAAGAGAATAGGACGATTTCGCGAGGCAGGCGGACCGCGCAGACAAGGCAGAGATCGGAGCAGAGATCGTCTCCCTACGACGACGGAGACCGTAACACTCGGTACGACGGCCACCGCACGACTGACGAGCGAGATCTCCTCGGCATCTAACTCGACGCAGCGTCCACCAATCGTTTCTACCCCCACCGAGACCGGTGGCGGCAGCACTCACACACAGCGGCGGCGGCGGCGGCGGCGGCGGCGAGCGGCGGCACCCAAGTGGAGTGAGCACGCGCCTACCGCAGGACCTCGGGGTAGGACGAGGACGTCCTGCGTTTCGTACGCGAAGCAGCGTCTTTCTTGCGCGTACACGCGCGCCCCACGGTGTAACGCACGACGCACACCAAGGGGCCCCGTGCCCCGTGCGCCGCGCCGTTACCATTACACGCGATCGACGTA
Source organism: Vollenhovia emeryi (assembly GCF_000949405.1). Classification (NCBI taxonomy): domain Eukaryota; kingdom Metazoa; phylum Arthropoda; class Insecta; order Hymenoptera; family Formicidae; genus Vollenhovia; species Vollenhovia emeryi. Next base: position 1,076,644 of record NW_011967195.1, read on the forward strand.
TGGACGTGCGATGTGCGACGAGCGGGCAGAGTAGAGAGAAGAACGAGGCGGACATTGCACGCAACCTGTCTGTATCTTCTCGCCGTTCTCCCGATCGGTCCTGCACAGGGCGAGACCAGGGACACGGGTATCGGGGGAAAAAAGGCATCGACACTTTACTCGTTATTAGAGCCGACAAAAAATATCGATATCCGTGCCGTGCGCCACGTTCGAAAAAGGACGAGATCGACGAATGCGCTAACGTCCGTACGAATGAATGCCGAAGAAGTAAGGAGATGCTCCTGTTCTCGTGGTCCCGTTCCCGGCGTTCTCACGCGCGTGAATACGCGATGCGTCCCTTCCCCTAGAAATCCCATTTTCTACTGACCCAGTAATTAAATGATTAAACAGCCGTGTTGTAAGTTACTTGATGCATTCTAGAGACGCGACGTTGCTCTACAACGCGAGCCGTTTGGCGTGGCTGAAACTAGCTTCTGTACTTATTCCGGCCTTTCTCGAATGTCCAGGCGAAACGCAAAACGACAGTAGACAAAAGACGTGGACTGAATGCACGTCCGAAACTAGCTCGAGCGTTACGTGAGTCGTCGCGGACGATCCTCGACGACGGCGGTGGGACAGCGCGGCGTCTTGCGCCGTCTTTACCAGTCGTCTCCATCTCGCTCGAGATCTCGTACGAAGAGGGGAGTCTTCGTCTGTTCATAGAACTATTCTACGAGAGGGTGGAGAATGCGAGCACGTAGCGCGCTCGTCGCCACGCATACGCGACGCATACTCATCCCGGCTGCCGTCACAGCATCGAAGGATGCACACAGGGATGTTGGCGAACGATCGAGAGAAAGAGAGAGAGAGAGAGAGAGAGAGAAAAGGACGAGTAACCGGCGTGTGCACGACTTTGCGATTCGATTGCCGAACTTACACGAAGAGCCGCGAACCGGTCCTTTCCTTCTCCTCTCGCCGCGGAGACGCGACGCGTTTCTTCTGGACCCACGATATTCCGAACATCCACCCTGGCATCGACCACCCGTCGTAAAAAGGTTTCGATCAATTTTTAAGTGGACGCCGAACCAGCACTACTCTCTCTCTCTCTCTCTTTCTGTCTGTCCCTTTCTCATTCCCTCCCATTTCATATCCCCGCCCCCGCTCCGGAAACCGACAAACAACGTTCGCCCGCTTTCTCCGCCATGGTACTCTCTCGATCCGCAGATCGCGGCAGATCGAGAGAGCTCCAGATACGTCCGATGCTCAATAAGCCTCGCTTGATTCATGCTCGTTCGGCCGACAAGCGACTTTCGACTTGATCGATGGGAACTCGAAATAGTTTGTAACTTGGTGGCTACGGTCGCGTTGCGGTTTCGACTTCGCAGAATATATTCGCGCGCCTCGCTTCACCTCGCTCCGCTCCGCCTCGCCTCGCCTCGCCTCGTTCTGTCCCGTCGGCCTGCCTGCGCTCCGTTCTCGCCCTCGAGGAAGCGGGCATTAATTCATATTAAGTGTCACTTAATCGGGAACTTCGACGGGAAATAAGCGTCGGGCCCCATCCTCCCCCCTCCATGTCCCTTCTCGTTCCGTATCGGATGTTTGTAGCACGATACGAAAGACGGATCACCCGCTTAATTGATGCATAGGCGATAAAAGAGACTTGCCCGTATCTTCCCTCCGGAAAATTGTGAGTTATTAGCCGCGCGGTAAATTCGTAGAAGAAAGATTGTCCGTGTAACCCTTCCTTCGTCTTTTATAATGAGCAAGACGTGACTCAAAGCAAGGATATTTAATCCATCTAACGATATTTTATACTCTAATACGCTAAAGGGATGAATTGCGATCCGTGGAAAATGGCGTCTCAGAGTGTTGGAAAAAACAAAGTATAATTTTCTCCACTTCGGAATCAATTTTTTTTTCATTGAAACGCGGCGTCTCTACGAGCTAAATTTCTAATGAACGCAACAGTGCGACAAAAAGACAGAGTCGATCATGAATGTATCTATGGTCTCAAGTTATGATAAACAAATTCGAAAATTAAACGCATCGCTTGTTCAGATAGTATTAGATAAAACCTCTCGGATAAACCTGTTTGTCACAAGTGTGTGGAAATAATCGTAAAATATTTAGATTCTTCTTTTAGCAATGTTGAATACACCTCAACTTGTGGCTAGTCCAGACGTTCGTAATAAGCAATAACGAAGCGATTACATTTGTCAGTGCAAACACGACTTATTTCGCGTACGTAGACACTAATGTCGCGTCGGAAAAAGATCAAACGCTTCCTCGAACTGCAATTAATTTGTCGCTCCATTACGCGAGGGTTCTTCTGGAAGTCACGTTTAATTAAAATCGTTATAACGGCGATCGTGGATCGTTATAGCTCCAATAATAGGTGCCGTAGATATCCAACGAGTTTTCCTCCGGGCAAAGATATACGCAGTCTTACTCGGGTGCCTTCTAGAAACGAACCTGTTATTTCTCAGCACACGTCTGCTTCGTTATCAACTAATGTTAGAACAGACTCGCAGTATTAAAAACGCTTGTCGGTTGCGCTATACGCCGTACCTTCAAAATGAAACCTGGCACAGCGCGAAATATCTAGTTGTCGAACAAATCGAGATTAAATAGTTTCATTTTCTTTCGAGAGACGCGGCAAACTTACAATATGTATCAAAATTAAATCCTGGAAGACTTAAACATCGATCGATGTTATCTTACAATGGCAGCGGTTTAAACGTGACATATAACTCATTGCTTATTCCAAATGTCAAATCTTTAATTCTATTTTGCTTCGTAATACAAGTCTCTCGGTATTTCATTGCAATCCGGAAATAATTCTACCTTGCTGCTTTGCGTTAAGAACTTTTCTATCCGATTCGGAAATCAATTAGTGGCAGATTTAGCTTCCACACGTAAGAGGCGAGTCGCGCGTCACCGATGCGCAATCTTATCGTCCGGAATAGCGCCTGGAAATGGCGGGGAAAAAGAAGTTTTAATTAAACCTAGAATAAGAGTTTAATCGAGCAAGAGGGATTAATTGCCCGGAGGGGGAGAGAGATTAAAACGACCGTAGGGTCAAAGGAAACTGGCCAGTCTCTTCCGCGCGGTAGTCTCGCGACTTCTGAAATACCTCAGGCAAAGCCATCCGTATAAATATGCGCGTGAAATCTCACTGTGAATGTTCTATTATGTCTAATTAACGGAACGCCTGACTTCACGCGCACAATGAGCGCCGACGTGGGTCCCGCTTTTCATTTTCGAGCTATCTCGTCCTATCAAATTCTTCTAATTCCTGGCGATCCGTGGGCGAAACGCGGCTTCTTTGTGCGAGGTACGCTAGAGTGAACAACGGCGAATTTAAAAGAACCTTGCGACCAACTCCCCCCCCCCTCTCTCTCTTTCTCTCTCTGACTCATGAGAGTCGAAGCTTCACTAGCGTCGTCCCGAGCATTCTTCCTGTACATTATGAATTAACCGTGTAACTTTCGCCAGGCCACGTTTATTTTGTGCCACCTTATATTTTTTTATCGAACATACACATCCCATTTCGCCATTTCCAAGAGACCGCACGCGCCGCTGATGAGAGCGTAAAAATAGCCGGCAAATAGTTTCGCGAATCATTTTTAGCCGTACAGTCGCCGTCAGATTTTACCGAGTATTGTTCGATGCGCTGGCACCGTGCACAACATATACTATGTCAAACAATAGTATGCTTTACGGTGATTCGATTTATATCGGATTTTTTTTTTGCTACACATCAGGCGCGCCGTGTGGCCACGGCATGTCGAAGTCTCGTGCAAAATAGATTCGCGTTTGCCAAACAAGTCTATCACTGCCTACGCGAACGGAAAATACATAGAGCGGATCCGTTGTTAGTACGATGACACGTTGCTAGATGCGTTTACTGTTTCATACGTTTACAGTTTCTCGATGACACGACGGCGTTAAAAATTTATTTAGATATCTCTTGGTATCGTGTGCCATTGAATCCAGCAGCGACTACAAATGAAGTTTGCATGTAATATAAATTGTATATAAAACAAATTTTTTTATTAATTTAAAGTCGAGACCTCTTCAAAACAAGACGTTGCGTGAATAAACAATGATAAACAAAGGGCTTCTCACAAGCTGCAATCTCTTTGAGATTCACTCGGGATTAAATGTAAATAATAAAATTTCAATCTTCTATAGTTAATTACAAGCGGACTTTGCAGAGCCCTAATTTAAGACTTAATTTAATTTAATTTTCACTTAAATTACGGTGTTTAATATTGAGTAATGGAAGATACGGAAAACGTCCAACCAATTCACTACAAATTAATCAAAGAGTTTCTTCCACGAAGTACAAACGTTCTTAAAGTATCTTATCTATTGTTCCTCGGACGTTATCATAATAATTTATTTCTACGTTTCCGAGATACACGATTTCCCGATGAAAAATTAAGAAAAGTCTATGGTTCTCTTTGATATTTAATTTCATATGATGTCCGTCGTTAGTCTGGCACGTCGTAAAATTTTAGAGCGAAAGTCGAGTTAGAGACGCAATAATAAAAGTCTCTAAGCAAACGCCATGGGAGAAATCGCTGATACGAAAGCAATCGGCAATCAGTTCGCGACTGTCTTTCAATAACGGAGAACGCCCGATGGTGGTATTTACAATTTATCGAAAGTTCGTGACGCGCCGTAGATTCTCCTGGAAAGGGCGGGCAGTAAAGGAGAATTGAAAGCTCCGCTCGGTACAATAAAGTATCGGAATTTACAGGACGGCCCTCCGCTATCGTACCGCGCCGCGACTTTTACTTTTGAATAAGTCGAGCCCCGTCGCGACGCGTTATTAAAGCGTATTCGAGTATTTGCTGTTTCAATATGCAAATCGGCGGGCGCGGTGCCCCGCGGGCGGAGAAACATCCGCCGCGTTGCTCAAAGAAAAGAATCGCGCGAGAAGGAACGGCAAACATGGACACGCGAGCGTGGCGTAATATCATTAATACCATTTCCCTTAAAGTCGCGAGAGCGAGAGCGAGAGAGAGAGAGAGAGAGAGAAACTTAAACGTGCAATTTCGCGCGCGCGGTTCTCGGCGTCGCGCGCGTGCACACGCGGAAAGTACACCGGCGAAAAGTTTCTCGAGATAAAAGGAACTGCCGCGGCCAACACTTTGAAACGACCGTATTTCGACCGGTATTATCCGCGAGGAACGGGAGGAGAGAAACGAACTGCCGGATGCCGCAAATGAGACAGGCGCTTCCCTCCGGAGGAGCCCGGGAGTTCTTCTTAAGGAGATTGACCATCAACGTCGAACAAAGTCCAGAACCGCAATGCCACTCATCGGCGTAGACACCGATCTGCGCGTCGTTCCGGGTCTGCCGGAATGGAACGGTGCACGGAACTCTGATCCCGTCTTAAACGAATCCGCGAAAATTGCATTGTTGCTGCGGCACAATTTGCCCGCGTGCCGACTATGGCCCTCATATCCGCCAGTTCCTGGCGAACTTCTCGCCGCCGACAGTCACGGTGGCAAACAGCTATTTAAGTTCGGCCCCCCATAAATATCATTAGCGTTATACACATTTTTATGTACTTCGTTAAACGCACGGCAAACGCAATACGCGCTCGTTTTGATCCGCCAATTGGAGTATCATGTAAAAGAATGTTTCTTACATTTCGCATTGTTTCAACAAACTTTCCCCCTGCTGCTGCTGATAATTTCAAATTTCCTTGATAATAACGCGCGTGGAAAAAGTTACGTAGGAAAGGGAGAGAACTGATGTTATCGAGATGAAACTTTAAATTGTTATATGTGAAGATGTGTAATACATTGCTGATCGGATTGCTTTTTTCTTATAAGCAAATAAAAAGAACACCTTGTTAAACTGTCTTGTAAAAAAAAAGAATAAATCTTGAAAGGGTCGATTCATGCGTAGCAATTTTTTACCACGATTCGATCGTTGCAATTCAAATCAATTCTGAGAATGACGCTCTTTTTGTTAGAACCGCGCATCCCTACACCGAATTCCAACTGTCTACTTTGCTCGGTCGTACATTCGTCCGATTTAAATCGACTTCTTCGTGTGATGCAGGTCGTTCGAGCTTTCTTCTCCAACAGAAACACACCGCGGAGACGCGTATTTCGCGCTAATTAAAAGGGGTCCTTACTGAATTATTCTATTTTCTTCTCTTTTTGTACATATAAAAAAAAGATTAGATATTTTCAAACGACGAAAAATCAGATAACTTTGTGTCATACAGGTCTGAATTGATATCAAAGATATATTTTCCTATTGGAAATTAAAGTTACGTTAGTTTCAATCCCTGATAGTAAGAAGTTGATATTATTTAATATCTATAGAAATTGTATGTATAATAGGATTTGAAAGAATTGCGTTGTGAATACAATTTTCAATAAAAAAATAAAACTCCACATTGCGTCCTTTGCTCGAGGTAACGTTTTCTTCGGCCAATCTTTCCGATAATTCAGAGATTGCGCAGCGATGCGCGCGGACCGAACTCCGCTGGAAGACGGCTTTTTTTTTCGTCATAGCAGTCATTCTAGATCGTTAATTTGACGTATAGAGAGTCCAACGTCGAGAATGCAAGTATAGACCGTATGTACGTGGTCCGGTTTCAATGCGGTGGAGATCCCTTTCAAGTTGCACCGGCAGAAACCTGAACGACATTTAACCGGAAACTTGATATCGGTGGACATTCGCCGTTGTGAGTTCTTTCAATTGATTGTGCCCGGCACGACAATAAGGATCAGCGACATCGTGGAGCGTATCGTGAAGCGGAAGAAACGACAGTAAGCGCTATAAACGCGAGAAAACGAAGCGGAGCTTGTCGCTCTTTGTGTATAATATGTCACATATTGTGCCGACCGGCCTGAATATTTCGATCTGCCGACCAGTCGGAAGTCGACAATAAAATCGAGCGCGTACCGCGTGTCGACGGGAGAGAAAGGGAAATAAGTGACAATAAAGTTCTATTAATTATTGTCGATGGCGAGAAAACGCCGATTTCGCCGATGACTCCGGCTTTTAACTATCGGAGATTCGCATGTCGGTCGGTCGAGCGTGTTCGGCTTGAATATTCAAATCGCTTTTCAATGCGAACGCTGGTTGAACGATGTTGCGCCTCTATCCGGCAGGACGTGAATCAATGAGCTTCCATTATTATTTACTTCGGAAGATTGATCATCCCCCAGTTTTTAACGTTCTTATCAACATCCCGTGGTGAGCGGCGAATATCGAAAGCTGCCGAATTGAGGCAATTACTCGCGTGATTTATTACGTGTCGCGACAATTTCCCGTACCGAGGCAGTGTGCACACACCGAAGATGTACTCTCATTACTAATATTATAAATATTTGCCCGGGCACGTTATGCGAACAGTTGAGGTTCAAATATTTCAAGGGAAAAATTGTAATCGCGAGTGACACAGAAATAATACTGGAAAGCACACAAGTTTTTGTCCTCGTGTTACTCCGGATTGTCAATTCAAATGTTGCGATCATCCGTAATAATATCTTAATATCGCGGACGCAACCGACGTCGATTTTGCAGTATTCACGATTACATATTTGCCAAGATTAAAGGGATTCGAGCCGCAAGACGTTCAATGGTTTGCATTACAATACCGTCGTGACTACAACGTAAAGCAATGTCAGATTTATATAGTATCTTCGAACATGATCTCAGCTACATGAATTGCACATTGGAGTGACAACGTATTGACATTGGGATACCCAGATGTCGATACTAGGTGTCTATGATCTGATTCACGGGTAATAGCATGGAGCTTATCATAAACAAATCCTTGCATATAGTATATATGTATAGCTGTCTCTCAATTAAATTTTTATACCACGTATTGCAAGAAAAAGGTATTCCATGATTTTTACGACAAGGGATTTTATCATACAATTCGATACTTGCGGAAAATCTTACGGTTTACGCTGAGAATAAATCGATACACTGTCCTATGAACTTCGTTTAAATAAAAATAAACGCCAGCGGCGCACGTAGCAAAGTTTCATTAAGTTTTCGAAAAGCTCGCTTAATGTTTGTCTTTGAAAGAACTACTTCGCGGGACAAACAAACCGTCCCGCGAGGATAAAATGAGCTGCGCGTGCAGCGATGAAGGCAAGGCTTTTCTACGTTTGAAAATGTAAAAAAGAGGTATCCTTGGCGACACAACGGCGCTTAAGGAAAAAACAAATAACATTCTCGTGAAAGCTCGCGAAGATATTAAATATGGAAAGAAGTTAAACTACGTGTACGCGAGACGGCTTATAAACGCGCGTATTTCGAAAAAGTTTACACGCCGCATTTTATACACACCTTCCCGTCGTAATTTATGTGATTCGACGTTCGTATCACACAGAATTATGTAAGTACAAATGGAAAATGACTAAGAGGACAATTACGCGCCAAATCTGATTCGGTGAATCAGATTCTACAATAAATAAAAACTGCCTTTGCAACGTTAATTGGAGTAATTGAGATTCTCATGTAACGCGGTACAACAGTCCTCAATAATAAAACTAATACTGTTATTGTTTAATGCTTAAAATATATAACAGTCACGTGAATATTATCTTACTATATTTTATCGAATTACTCATATTATAGCTATTAATCTTATCATAAAAAGTAATTATTTCACTTATCCAACAATCTCAATTTCCTCGCTTAATGCTATTCTAATTAGGGAGAAAAGAAAAACACTGAGGAACAAACTGAAAATGTGGTCCGTGTAGTTACGAAGGCGAACTTTCTTCGCTAAAACGATCCAATTCGGCAATTACTCTTCTCGTTTTATTAATAAACTTAACACTTGCTCGCCTCTCATCGTCGTAATCCGACACGACGGCTGACCCCGATATAGAGTTTCACGGACAACAGACACTGTCAGAAAGTCAGTAGATCGCGCTACCTACTAAATATCACCGCACTAATTGGCTCGAGTTTCTGCGGTTCGCATCTAATTACGCGAGAAATGATTTCACGAGCTTTCGACGGACACGCGTATCGCGATGCTCGATCGATCTTGTATTCCGTGCTGACGACGACGACGACCATGTCGGCGACATCGATGGCGTCGGTGTTACGATACAGACTGCTAATTTCGAGACAATGGCCCATCGGGAGCCTTTGTTCCGCCGTAAGGTGGGAAAAAAAAGAGGGAAAAGGAGCGGAGCTGCAACAGCAGCAGCGGTAGCATCAGCGCCGGCACTCGGCGTGTTTTCGTCTCGCAGACTAATGAGCGGCGTGTCGCGCGGATAACGCGGGGGAGCGACTAATCTAATATCGAAGCGAAATTACGCATAAGGGATGCAAATCCCCGCCGGTCCGCCTGCTCTCGGTCCGTCGGCGCGCGTCCTAATAAACTCCTTTCATTAGAGCCGCCCCACACCGTGCCATACGCCGAATGAACAAACTGTGCAGTCGTAACACCGCCTTGGCGACAGCTGCGGGACGAAGTGGCTGCGCGCACCGGTAGTCTCTCAGCCTCTCTCGCGGTTTTCTCTCCTTCCGATGTCCTCGTCCATTTCACCCTGTCCCTCGCCCTTTTTCATCTCTCTCTCTCTCTCTCTCCTTCTCTCTTTTTCGTCCCTCCCTGTCGCTACCCGTGATCAAGGTGTCTCTTTCTCGCAGCCGTCGGCGCATCGGCGCGTCTCTCATTCTTCTTTCTCTCGCTTTCTCTCAGGCTCACTTCTTTTCATCCTGAACTACGTTACTGCAAACTTCCGACGTGTCTCCGCTGTCTCGCTCGCTCCGTTTCTTCGTCGCTTCAGTCAACGATCCCCGGTGTGTCTCTCCGTCCCTCATTCCACCCGCGGTCTTTATTGCGCCCACGCTCGCGAGCTACGCCGCGAGCTGCAGCCGCGGCGAGCCGGAGCGCGCACGGAATTCCCCGCTCGCTACCTCGGCTCTTCACCCGGTCTTCCAGTCGGTGTGCCGACGACCGAACAAATATCAAATAAATGAAACGGCTGCGCGAAACCTCGACGTTTTAATTACTGGTGTTTAGTCGCGGCACACCGGGAGTCAAGAGCTCTGCGGCCCCCAGCCTCGCTTCACCCGTGTCGCTGGTACTCCTATACCTTTCCTTTCCTCCGTCCGCTTCTCTCCCGCTTCTTCGGAGAACACTCACCACTGCTAACACGCTGGCTCTCTCTCTCTTTCTATCTGCCTTTTTCCCTGAATACCGCCGTAATGCCAACTTTGCCGCATCTCACACTCGGCGACTTTCGGACCCACGTGTTTTTATTACACGCGCAGTTCATTATACCCGTCTCTCGCGGAAAACTGACCCCTCGGAATGCGCGCGCGAGGCGCCGAGCCGAGCTTTCGTTCGGTCGCGCCCGTGTCGTTGCGTCCGTGTACGCAAAGTGTATACGTATACACGTTAACGTCGCGATTATATAGAGATAACATTTCGTTGGAGATGGTTTAATTGCAAGACCTGAATTTTGTACGCGCTCGCGTAATACAGCCCCGCATTACATTCCATAAATAAAAAAAAGATCATTTCGGAAAGCGGGACAAACTCAAATGGATCGCGTGCGCGCGTTATTTTCATCAAGATTATTTGTCACGCTTCGGAAATATTTTAACAACCAGAGCGGCGAGGTGCATATATACATAAGCACGAAATATAGGGCGCATTGAATAATTCTCCGCGGCTATAAATTTCTTGGCAAATTTGGTATTGATTCTCTTTTAGACAAATATTCGGTCGGGTGATTCGATCTTCCTCTATAATTTCTTTCATTTATCGCATTAAAAATGTTCCGTTACTTTATTTATTCGTCCAACTTGGTTTGCTAATTTTTCCTTTCAAAAACACTTTTCACCAAACGCCGACTCTCTCATGTTTATTTAATTTTCAATATTCAACACTTGAATAATTTCAACTTTAAATTGAGACCTTTCGGCGTAAGACCCACGAATCAAGTGACGGGTAGGCTTCATCTTGTCGAAAGTGGTCGAGTAAATCGCAAACGAAGGGAGGGAGCGGTAACACCGAAACAACCTGCACTCCAGCTCCATATATCTTTTTTTCCGGCTATTGGCATTACAGTCCTGTGAATCTGCACAATTTGCGATGGCGAACTTTTACGCTGCGTTGTGCCGTGGACATCAGTCATCAGGGGGCGACGCGCTTTCTCGCCGGTCAGACTATCATGTGACATTTCGGCATTGATAAACGATAATAACATATTTCAGCGGACTGAATTTTTTCGACGGGTTTTAGGCGCGAAGCTCGCGGTTAAAAAGCGCGCGGAGAAAAATACGTCATAAATGCGCGATGAGAACTCGATAATTAAAAAAAGCCATGCATATTTCAATACACGTAGTAACGGGACCGTAAATTCAGCGTGACAGTTTGAAAATGATGCGGACATATCGGGGAAATTTAGTGATCTGCTATGCTTCAACAGCCACGCGTACAGGAATACTCTTTTCACGTAGGTTCATGCAGCCGTGCATATTGCGCCGCGTTATATATCGCAATTTATTAGAGATTCCTTTTATTTTTCGCCAAGACCGCTCGCCATGTCACGCAATGTAACTTTTCAAATTCCAGCTTCGAAGAAAGCTTCCAATAGACGTCGACAGCTTTGCATACAATATTTCGAGTACGTCTAGACTGCGAGTAAACCGCGCGAACTACGAGAGAAACTTCTTCCTTATACTCGCTGCTGAGTCGTCACCTGCTGACTTCGATTTGTCGCGGTCGCGAAACAGCACTTAGGAAGAAAAAAATTCTCAGGAAACGAGGAAAATACATTTTTGCGGAGTTGCCGGCGACGAAGATTCGGCGCGGGGTGAAAATGCGGAAGAGGATATCGCGGTTCGAGGAAATGGGAGCGACAGTGACGTAAAATAAAATCCCGTTGCGTTAATTGCAACGATAAAAAGATAATGCTCCGCTATAATTAGACGTGTCATCGTGCAGCAGCTCCCGTTACAGCTCGCCGCTCACTCTTGTCACATGGACGAAAGTCATTTCCTTCTTTCGCGAGTATCGATCGTGGCACTCGACAAGAGTTGCCTCGCTGCTTCTAATAAATTCCAGACAGAACGGCGGCATCCGCGACGTTATGCGAACAGACGGGGAAAGTTCGCAGACGATAACGTCGATAAGATCTCGCAGTAGACAAAATCCATAATTAAGGCCAAGCCAGAAGCTTACAATTATGCGGCTCGGTGGATCTACAGCGAGCTGAAACTACACTGCTCTGTTCTCGCCGCGTCCGGTATAACGTTGATTCGCCTTTGTAAAATTAGTACCTCATTTTCAGAATACCGATATAATTGCCAGAGTTTTGTCCCTTTTCCTCGCGGAGATTCTAGAATCGCTCGTATGCTCCATAAAGAATTTTAACGATTACATATAAAAACAGAAATTTCAACGTATGCGCGTGATGCCAATTTTACATAAAAATTAATTACTAACTTCACAAAGGTTACGGCAAATCGGAGTCGAACGCGTAAAAGATCGATAAGTACACTGCGTTTTAAATTTAAATTGTTAAATAAAAGGTTGCGTGAAAGGAACAAATTCACCAGTGTAATTAATTCTGTTTCCAGCTATCGAAACAATTTACAGCAACATAAAATAAATAACAACGCTATTACGTATATTTATATATTATAAAAAACAGTAATAATTACGTTTCAACAGCTATTTAAAAGAAACACTATCTTTTTGCGAGCATTGTATTTCTGGTAACAGCTAATTAAAATAATTTTATATGGCCTCACTACAAAATTACTTCCCTCCGCGGAATAAAATCTTTTTATGTCAGTTCATGTGTTTTTTTGTGCTTAAACGCGGATCTAAAGCGCCCATTGAAAAATCTGCCACTAGCAGAATATGGAGCGACCATAAAGCGATATTAAATTGATATAGTGAATTATTTTTATTTGCCCGGCGAAACTTCGCCGCCGAATTAATTCAAATCTATGGTCCCGCACTGCGTGTATTATAAAAGTTTCGGAAGGCAAACTTCCTTCTCCTCCCAGCGCCATCGTCGCTCTGCTGTCGTCGTCGTCGTCGTCGTCGTCGTTGTCGTCGTTGTCGTCTCGTTCTGTACGTGCTCGTATATATGCAGAGCCTCATAAAACCGAGCAGGACTTTTTGTATTCATATACGTGACTGCAACTTTTAGCAGGAAGGGTCGAAAAACACGAGTTAAGTATATTCAAGGATTCAGTGTTTCAGAGGGACGTTTTTTTCTGCTACGCATCAAAGCGCAACCTTTTCACAATCGAATAAGAAGACGCTCGACCGATCGATTCGATCTATTTGTTGTAAACTATTATTTGTTCTCGGCTGCGTTTTAATTTTTAATTATCAAAACAATTTTGTTTTTATTTATAGAATTTTGCGCATTTTCGTGGGAAACAATTAGAATTTCTTCAGTCAGAATCGTTACAATCGTTTAATTAAAATTAAAATTTACAAAACGACTACATAGCCGTAATAAACGATAAATTGCCAGAATTTTAACGATCATTGGAGACAACAGTAAAACCAGGGATTCACAATTGTCGAGTCCAAACCGATGAGTTTTCTTTACCGGACGCGTGATCGTGTCGCATGCGCGAAGTCTACCCCTGCCGGGTGGGCCCATGAAACCGCGGTGAATTTTTAAAAGCAGTCCGAGGGCTGCAACTTTATGAAAATTCGAAAACATCTCTCCTAATTTCACAGTTTCTTTTCAAGCACTTTTCTCATTCTTTTCCCACTCCCGTTGCGGGAGCCAAGCGCCGCAATGTTGACCGTAACGTACAACGCTGGGCCGTGCTATTTTTATGCCGCACTATTTTTCGCATGAAGAGACGATGGAAGGATACGCATGTCGCTCGGTATATAAATCAGACTTATTTATCCAGTTACAAATAATATCGTCGGACGATAGACAGCGGTCCCGGAAATGGAAATATCCAGAGATGGTGGTCGCGACTGGGCTCATACCTCGCCGCGATATCGACTCTGTTTGCGCGCGAGGGTTTAATTCCGTATTTCCGGCGCGGAGCCCCGTACACGCACGGACGTACACATCAATACCGGCCGATACGGTCGACGTGTATTTGCACGACGGGGCGCTGTTTTTTATTATATAGGCAAACAAAATGTCGTTGAAAAAATTTTATACGAACGGGTATTTTGCTGATCGGAGGACATTACTCGGAAGCGCTTTACTTTTGAGGAGCCTGGTAAATTAGAAGCTTAACGCATTTAAATTATACACCGTCGCGTGAGAACCTGTCGCGTTTATTCAGTAGCCAAGGAAGGTAAGGAAGTCGCATACGGTAGCATAATTAATGAGAGTATTTACTTTGTTAACAGTAAACGTCGCGGATTAAATTATTCGCGCCAATCGAATTTTGTATTTGCCCTTTATCGCAAACGTCGCTCCGTTCTGTGTAAGAGAGATATTTCCTCGTGCACGATAAAAGAATGAATATCTTATTCGTGTGATAATTTCAGTCACAAGAAATCTATAGTTGCTCGAACTCACTCGAACATTTTATATTTATTCCTGTTGTATCTACTGTTTATAATTGTAACCATAATTAACATTGAAATTGTATAATTATTCCAAGTTCAATAATTTAGACTCTATCGCACATTTTGTCGACACCAACTTTAAGTCTTTTCATTTTCATTTCTGTATCTTATCGCATACAAATTGCACGCTTGTACACGCTGTCAACTTATTAAAACGCCAAATGACAGTGCAGTCTACGGCGTAGAGTGAGAACAATAAAAAAAAACACTTGTAATCTTCTTCTCTTTCTCAACGACTTTAGATTCTTTGTATAAAGAAACCTGTTAGATCTTATTATTATAATTGCTGCAATAAACTATTCTGTTCTATCGTAGCCAGCTGCGATAATAATTGCAGAAAAACGGAAACAAGCGTACAAAGCAATTTGGCGAGTATTCCGGTAGCGATTAAGGTTCGCGAGAAGCAGGGAAAAGCAATTTGTTGCTCGCAGCATGCGCATACGCGGTCTCGTTTTCTTCGAGGACTCGTCGAGTTTTTGAAAAGGCCTGGCAGGGCGGCGGCGGCGGCGGCAGAGACCGGCATATTGCGGAAGCTGTCGAGTATTTATCGTACTCGGGGCATTATTTGTGCGTGGAGAGGGGTCCGTTATAGGGACGTCGAGTGCATCGCTAATATTGGCACACCGTGCCGGCGCTTGGCTGAGCACAATTGGAGCATTGTGTAAGTACAGACTGCAGCCTCATCAATTACGCGTTCAATTAGCAGAACTCGAGCGAGCGAGAGGAACCAAATGCAGCCTAGACGTCGCTGTCTCGAAAATCCTTCGCCGCACACGGAAGATCTGGCCGTAAACGGTGGTCTTAACGTTTAATTAATTACCGTCGGGCGCAAGCGGAGCTTTATCGTCCTCTTTGCCGCAGAATCGCCTCGTTATCGACGCGTTCGCGCGCGCTCAAGACCCCGGTCACGCACTTATCGGCATTTCCCGGACCGGAGTAGAACACGGCGTGTACGTGACAAAAGGCCATAAGAAACGAGCACTTCCGTCATTTCATTACGGTCGTATGTGAGAAGGCAAGCCCCAATTTTGTTCTTACCGCGCGGGTGCTTGTATATGGGAGGTGTAAAAAATGCGTAAGCATACTCGTAACAATGTTGCGTCTCTGATATAAAAAAAATCAATACGGTGCCTTAAGAGAACACCGTGAAATTCGTAACTGCTCCATACAAAGATATAATTACCGTTGCAAATTTCGCCCATACATTTGCTTATTCGAGAGTCTTGGACATTTACAAATTATTTCAATTATATAGAGTGCGAAATATATTGCCAATAACAGTTTTGTGCCGATTGCATTATAATACATGAAATCCACGTGTCCACTGTGAGAGTATTAATATAATAAAAGCTCCCCCCCCCCTCTCTCACTCTCTCTCTGCATTCCAATTTTGCCCAAATCAATATCGGAAAGCAATACATGTATATATATATATATATATATATAATATTATTTCTCCGTCGTCCTATGCTCTATTTGAAATACGAAACTATCTCGCCGACTAAAATTCAGGTGCGCATTCACGCGTACAATAGAATGATGGAATTCGCCATTTTTGCAAGAGTCAAAGCGCTGATTGACAAAATCAAGTCCTATCGGTTTTAAGCTTACTGCAAGCGCCGGGCGACTGCAATTAATTCGACCGGTGAAATTCCATCGCGCAACGAATACTGCCAAGTGCGCCAATTAACGCACGATCGGCGACCCGTGCTCATCAATATCTCGCTTCGCGAGAATTTCGTCGTGTTTCGAAAACGAATTGTTCCGTCACCACCGTCGCCGTCGTCACCGCCGTCACCGCCGTCGCCACCGCTGCCACCGCTGCTATCCGCCATGAGAGTAATCCGAGAATATTAACTGGGGCTATTGGTAACAATATCCCAGGTCCCGGTAGTGACTAACTGATCAAACATAGCCTCCGGGTTAAAATGACGGAAAGAGAGGGAGGGTCCTTCCGAGTTTTTCCGTCCCTCGGTAATATCAGCCGTTGACGTATCGCGTGTGCGTGCGTACGCGCGCGCAAAATCGTCCCCCGCCCCCCCGCCGTATCGCCGTACGTGTATGTCCTAGCTCTCGTATAAGCGTACGTGCACACAAGCGGCAGAAACATCTACCTGGTGCACTCGGCGGTCGAGGGAGGATTGCCAATATTGAACGAGTTTCGACGCGTTTATTATCGGGAGAACGAAGCGGGCGAAAGTAATTCTTGATTTATTGCCGCACAGTCGTCGATATCCCGTAGCCGCCGCGGCATTTAATCGCAATTAGTACCGGGCCTGTTGTTTTCTAGCAAGTATATTCGCACGCTGTGCAACAACGCGCGCATAGACTCGCGCCGTGTGGCATATTAACGAGGAGTTAACAACCCTCCTTTCGCGTCAATAAGTTTCTCATTTGTTCTGCGCCGTTTAAAAAACAAGTCGTACACATTTTTCACGTGTGTCGTCACGCGAGAATCCTAAGAGAAAATCCGAAGAGAAAATCATCGATCCCGATTGAGCGCATTTCGCATAAAGTTTTACATATATTATAAAAATATTTAAATGGATTTTAACGTTTTGAACATTTTATCGTATGATTTCTGTGACATTGATCGAGCGAAAAATTATGCTGGATTAATTCCCGAGGATCTCATTTTTATTTCTATTAATAAAATTACCACCAATTTTTCCTAGATATTTCTTACTCTAAACTATTCTACAGATTGATTATTAAGAATTTCGAGAGGTCGTTGGAAATATTTTGTTAATTTTTCCCTTGTTCGAGTTTTTTCTTATTTTGTGGTTCGTACCTTTAAAGCGTCTAAAGTTTTTAACGCCTGGATAGTGGATTTCCAGCGATTATCTCTTTTCTTAAGTCTGCCTAGAAGGGGAACCCTTTTTGGATGGGATTTTCTTAAAGAGGTGAATGAGCGGTAGTAAAGTGACCTGCTAAAAGCTTATTTAGGGCCCCGCTAAGAGTTAGAAAAACATATAATAATATATACGTAGAGATCTGCTAAAAGCTAGAAAATAAACGAATGTATAGATAGAATAGACAGCTATAAGCGTATGTTTATATAATCTGCATCAAGTGATTTGAAAGACTCGGAACAAGAATTTATAGAGAGCTTCTTAAGAGCTAGAAAAATAGAAATGTATATAGGTAATCTAATTCATTCTGCGTGACACAAGTTTTATGAAATTTACAAATAACATCTTCTTAAAACACAGTAATTAGTAAGTAATTATATTAAGTAGATTAATTTCACACGTGTGAAACATAATTATAAGTAAAGGGACACAGAAAAATTATATTTATATAAGAGTTTAAGAAATTTTTCAAATGTAAAGATTATTGTAAGTAAGAAATAGTACAGAAGTAATTTGTTTAGAGATTCTTATCGTCGTCTTTGAAAGTTTCATCATTTTCGTTATAACATTTCGATATAAATATGCGATTTACTGTCATTTTACGTGGAAATTTTTTAATTAAAAATCGTTACGATGCGAATTATATTTAATTGCGAATTCGAAGGTATCGCTGACGTCAGAAAGAAGGAAAGAAACGAAAGGTTTCTTAGAGTGTCGTTGATATTTCACTTTGGCCAACATTCTACTGTCTTCTTTGGGATTATAGATACGAAGAGAAACTTTCTGACCTACTACCCTTTTTACAGTGTAAGGGTCCGGCAAAAAATGTATTCCAAGATATCACCGTGACGCCATTTCACTGGAATCCGAACTATAGGTCCGTATCTTTGTTGCTGCAACGCTCGCGTACAGAAAAATAGTCGCGACAATAAAGAGTACGGTAGCAAAAAAGGTGCCAACGACGCGCGGCGCCGCGTACGTTATCTGTGACACTTTTCGTTGTATTATCGAAAATCGATGAATTTAATATTAGTTTATTATGATATCTCCGAAATGGGAACGAAGCGAATTCTCCGCGAAATAATTCCGTCTTCGCAAAAATGGCGTATTAATATGGCGGGCGCAGTTTACAGTTTTCACAAATTTTATATTCGCAAGCCGTGCGCCTGTTTATTTTCGTTTGCACGATGCTTATTACTTCTGCAGATGCGGAGAGGATTTGGTGTTTTTCGCGCGCTTGCTGGACAAAAATGCAAATTTTTCGAGAACGTAGTATTATTTAGATTTTTACATCTCAACCGCGACAGGTGGAAAAAAATGTGAAAAATCCTGTATGAAATTTAAAAAAGTTGTCAACGTTTCCTCACACGTTATATGCAACTAAAATCTCTTACGCGCTGCAAAAATTTATTTTCAACAGTATTTTTTATCTCTAACTCTATGCCTTTTTCAAATAATACGCGTAAGTTCATGTTGCAGCGTTCACGCCATAACGCGGGCCCGGTGAATGTGGTTACAAAATATACCGTGTGAAATAAATAAAATGCGCAAGTTGTCTAATTACTCCTCCATTTAAATATAAGTTCAAACTGTGTACGCATTCTTTCGTAATCCAGCTCCGAAAATATTTGTATCATTACGGGCCAGGATTATGTAACTGTCGGAACAGCGAGGAATGCAATAGATCAAAACGCGCGAGGCGTACTCGCGTATATAATTTAAATAATAGATAATCCCTGCGCGCGCGCGCGCGCGAGAAAGAGAGAGAGAGAGAGAGAGAGAGAGATATGGCGTAATAACGACGCGACGACGTCTCCGTCGGAGTCTCCGGCGTCGGTGTGTTATTTCGAAAAGATAGCGAACTTGGCGTTTCTCCGCGGCCCCTTGATATGACAATCATTCTCGGGGCCAGCTGACGCGCGACAAATTCTCGGCACGAGGAAGAACGAGAAAA
Organism: Vollenhovia emeryi; assembly: GCF_000949405.1. Lineage (NCBI taxonomy): Eukaryota > Metazoa > Arthropoda > Insecta > Hymenoptera > Formicidae > Vollenhovia > Vollenhovia emeryi. Next base: position 1,096,013 of record NW_011967195.1, read on the forward strand.
AAAGCACGGATTAAACGAGGTCGGGGGCATTTCTCTGCGCGAGCTTACGGCCACAAATCCCTCCGGCGACGCTAAACATTATTTCAAACGACGCTCGGCGTTCTACTCTTCCGGCGCATCTTGACGGTTCAGCGAGCGGGGTAAGCGCTCCGTCGTGCTCATTGCTCTTTAAATTCATCGAGGACAGTACAAGTTTCCTCTCTCCTTCTCACCCTCTTCGTCTCGTTCTCCCCATCTCTCTCCCTCGCTCTCTTAGTCGGTGCGCAACGCTGAAAGCGTCACGTCAGAACTGATTCCGCGATCCGAAATCGTCCTTCGCAGAGCAGAAGTTGGCCCGCGCGCCCGCCGAACCCTCAACACGGAGAATTAGTCCTGACCGTACTTGAGCGAGGGCCAACAACAAGTGGTTGCGTCTAGTTAACTCGCGGCGTCGTTGTCGGAGACAGTTCGGAAAGACATCCGCTGTCGGTGGAACAATCGCAGACGGCGCGTTGAGCAACGGCCGGCGCAACAAACAGCCCGGGATTTAGCGTATCGACTCCGGGTGTGTCTCGAACCCGTAACAGATGTACCTCGCGCAACCGAGAGAACCGCGCGCGCGGTCCGCGTCTGCGAGATGGAGAACCCGCGGAATAAATCTCTCTTTCTCTCTGTCCCCGGCAGAGTTTACGAATTGTAATATCAATATCTGTTCACCTGTTGCCTGGTGCGCGACCCAATTGCCGGTTGGCTGGCGTGTATTCGCCCGGCGCATTTATTCTGACTTAATGGAGCGCGAGCTGTGCTCCGCGGGCGTGACGATACGCTGGGGAGTAAGAAACCGGCTGAATCGTTCGGTTGCGAAAGCCCTTTGGTGGTATTAATGCATAATTGAATTCGCTAATCAATACGTATTACGCGTTCCCTTTACAGAACCGTATTGAGTTGTGACTGAAGAGAGTTTAGAGACTGGATCCGTCCAAATTGTCGAATATGCATATTTGAGATGCAGTCGCGAATCAGGTGAAACAACTCGGGCGCTCAATTATTCACCGTGACGATGTTTTAATGTTAAATTAAACTCCCCACTTCGACGTCCGACAGACGCGCGCGCGCGCGTTTAACAATCGCGCTTGTTTTTACATAATGAAAAGTGTTCCGGTGCTATGTCACAAAAATTATCTTGGACATAAAGTGTGATAAGATTCGGGAATTCGCGTAGAGTAATTTAACGGAAGAACTTCAATTCTTAAACACTATAATTTCCTGCTGGAAGTGGCGGAGCGAAAAATACGCTCCATATTTCGCCTTACCGCCTCGGCGCATATTCCGCATTAACTCGCGGACATGAACACGCATAATTCTCTCAAAATGTGGCGCATACAAGTTGTCCTCGCCCGTGACGGTGGAGAAAGGGTCAGGAAGGAAGTTGATAATTTTACGCGAGCGAAAAGCCGCGAGACGGTCGCGTGCGTCGGCACACGATTTATACGCATTAAGAATTACAAATTTAAAATGGCGCAATTTTGTTGGTAATGCGTTGTAAAATTGTCAGAGACATTTGTCAGGCGGCGCTCGCCGTTACTCCAGTTCCGCTGATACGTTATAAGCGCGAGGCGTGGTAAAGCAAAAAGCTTCACAAGTTACTCGCCGAAATATACATAAACCCCGGCGCGATCGCCAACTCTCGTTAAAACGTCAGTGTTAATTAACGGTTAAGAAAACCAGTTTGCAGGCCCGGATCGCATTCACTGGCTCGTTAATAAACCAACTCGCGCAGTAAATAATATTCGATTCCTCGGCGCTCGCTCGGGCGAGCCGAGCCATTGGCTTGGAAACATGTCGCATCGGTCGCCGTCAGGAGTTATATGTATATATATATATATATATATATATATGTATATATAAATCCTGGCAAGAATTTTATTTCCGAGATCCCCCTGCCACCCTCCCCGTTGGAGCCGCGACGCGCGAGACTCCATTAAGAGCACGGGGAAAGGCGCGGGACCGATTGTTCCTTTCGGTCGAGTGAAAAATTTTCTCTCCTCTTCCTAGGCGCCCCTTGGAAAGGGGGGGCAAAATCTCCTTAAAACGAGGCAATCTTCACGATCCGCCGTGAAATTACACGGAGGTTTCATAATGAACATTTTACTGTGCATCCAGACGAGATCGTCCCCCACTGGCCTATAGTCACCGCATTAAGTTTATCGCACTTCTCCGCTATCTCTCGCATAGCTGTCGGGGTAAAATGCCGATGGGCAATCCAGCGGAAGACACGTTAACATGTACAGTCTGATGGCGCTCGTAGATTCACTGAACGATTGTTACGTCGTGAATAACACTCGGCCCATTGTGAGGTGCTCAACCAGCAAAATGTAGAGATAGGTCTTGGCGGTGCCATAAAGTCATTCGTGCGCTACCGTCCTCTCCTCCTCCTCCTCCCCCCCCCCCGCGGCAAAACTGCGGACGGTACTTTGAAAGGGAAATTCGACCGGAACGGCGTCGGCAAGAAGTCTGGTGAGACGCGCTGACTTAGCTGTTACGTAATTTTCCCGAAAAGCACCCGAAGAGGAATGCCATGCAGGCAGCGGATCGTTTAATTAATCGCGATCTGAGGAAACCCGTCGTTCGAAGCGACAAGTTGTGAACGTCACTTTCCGCCTGATTCTTACGTGACTATCGATTAGCGAGATAAACGTGATACTCAACAAACGATTGCACACACACACGCGCGCGCGCACGTACAAGTTGGAAAAAAATATAATCTCGATTAAATGTCGTTTGCCGTACGCGTCATTTGCATGGGCTTATCGAAAAGGCACGCTTAACCGGCTGACAATCGTGCGATACATTTTGCTTCTGTCAAACGAGATAATGCGGCAGCTGTCGAAAACGAATCACTTTAATCGCGAACGGCGCCGACAACACGGAGACAAGTATTTTTATACATACAAATATATTCAATTGATGGGTTCATTTCTGCCGATTTGTTACGGGCATAGGCAAAATTCGTTATTAACCCACGAGTGTTCGTGTCACGTAACGTACGTTGCTTTAAACGGAAATAGTAAATATCAATTTCATTATTCCAGAACCACGGGATGTCTTTTCAGCGGCAGTTACCGGAGCGATAAATTAAAAAAAAATCGCGGTGGTTTTAATAGCTCGATGCCGATGGTTATTAAACTATTCAACATTTTACTATTGAATTTGGGGAATAAAAAAGATTCTGATTAATTTTAACTGAATTTCGTGCCAACAGAGATTGAATTCATTACTTGAATTCAATAATTATTGTGTAAAAAATATTTCACTTTATATTCGAGAATCGTATACTTTCAAATAATCTCTGTTTAATCGAACAACTAGTCTAATTGCCTTACCTGTGTTTACTATGTGTAATGGTCAGAAAATTAAAATATTTCATCTTTTAACATATTATTTGTTAGGACATTGACATATTTCACAAGGGAAACTCGATTGGAGAAAGAACTGTACTTTAGAAAATAGGAAATGCGAGTATATAAACATTTGTAAAACGATGTTTCATGCGATTGCAAGAATTTTGTCTTATTTATCTCGAGAAAATCGTGGTATATTTATGCGCTAGACAATTTCATTTCGCGAATTCGGATCCATTCTAAGTGCCCTTTGTTTTTCCGTGCAACCGGCAGCGCATCTCTTTTCGTCGAGATGGATTTATTTGCATTCGTCGATATTATCGGAATTCGCGCGATCGGTTTTCCCGTCGGTCTCACATTTCGTTCGCTTCGTATTACATTTCTTCGCGAAAGAAGCTCCTTTTCCCCAAAGGGAAATCAATAATTCCAGTACGCTTGCCTCGTGTTTACGCCTATGCGCGCAAACGTGTAGTCTCGGCTTCTGCAGACAGTGCCGAGTCATCCCGTTGCGAGTTCGGGAATGGAGCGTGTCATTGGCTCTCCGTCGATCCATTATGGTCGCTCGTAAAAAATAATGGACTGATAATACGCTAGATAATCTATCTACTAGGCTCCTTTATAGCAAAGAATACTGTGCTTGATAATAGGAAATCGATTTACTGCGTAGCTCAAGGTACCGGCCGCACTCTTCGCGTTTATAGACAAACCGAAGTATTACAAACGTACAGTTATCCCTGTCCTTTCTTCCTGTCGACATATATTTATATATACACACACACAGTCGTGATTCCTACGAAAAATGTTTTCCGCAAACTCACCGGCAAATCGGTTCTTGTTTTCGAAGCGCGCACATCGAACGTACGAGAAAGAGAGCAGCACGAACTACAAAATGCTTTATGTCGTACGATGTATTTGCAGCGATCGGATTTGGCCTGATTTAATGCAATATACTAGACAAGTTTACCATTGCAGTGTTTATCGAGAAAAATCTCATCATTTCGGCAATAAACGGTGCGAGCGAACTTAACCAAGCTCAACGAGAATCGTATTCTGTAGATTTATGCTCACTTGTTTCTCAAATTGCCAGTAATTTATTCATAATTCGCAATTAAATAGCAAATTAAATAGCAATTAAATAGCAAAAAAACAGTGTCAAAAAACTCGTTTTTCAGTAACGACAGCTTTCGATAACAACGGACTTTTTATAATTGAAATTACTCCGACCAGCGCAACGTGCAGTTAAAGAGATCTCGCGATCCCCCAAGAATTTTGAAACTTTCCAAGAGTCTGCTACGTGAAAATTTTTTCGCCGAAAATCCAACGTGCAATTAGCGAATACGAGGTAGAAACGAGATGATCGTTTTCTCTATTGGGATTATCGAGAGCTAATCAATTTCTCATTGAGCAGAAGTACTGACGGGAATTTATCGAAGTCACGACGCTTCGTATTTGTTCTTGCGATCAAAGAACCGAAGACAAAGCGCGAGCTTCAAAGCCGATTACTCGGGATTGCGTTTTGCTATTGCAATTTCCTTCGCATCTGAGCGCTCGCGTTGTTCCCATCATTAGTACCAATACGTCTGAATAATCCGGGAAATAACTGCGTTGAATTCTTAACAAACGACAGTTATTTTCCTTCTTGCCCAAGAAGTGTGTCGAAGACCTTTGTACGATAAGCCGAAAATATTGCGCGGTAAATTGGTCGCGCGAGGGGTCGAACTTTGCTCTCAATCTCGCAAAACTGGTAAGAGAAATGGAGAAGGGGGGGGGGTGAGGACGCATTATTGATTTTCGGAAGTTCATCTAACACGACATGAATAGAGTTAGGCGGACTTAAGGGGTTAATCTTTAGCAGTCAATTTAGAACGCAGAGAGGAAGTTAGATAAAGTCCAGCGCTCTCTCGCCTGCCGTTGCTATTACGCAGGTAACTCCAACTGACTGAGGCAGCAGTAATCTAATTACATTCAATACCGTACGTAATTATTGTCGCTAAACACGGTTAACATGATACAAAGCTTCATCAATGGGTAACGTCCATGGTATTCCACTCTCAGTTTATTTAATTACGCGAATTATTATTACTTCTTCGCGGAGTCTACAAACGTGTCCATCCAAGTGTCGCTCTTCGTGTATAATATTTTTTAAACGAAATGTTTCTTGGATTATAAATGCGACTTACGTACATTACAAACGTGCTCGTTTCAATGCAATTTATAATGTAAAAATATATACGAGAACACGTAGAAATAAATTCTAATTACTTCAGTTATTAGCTTGAAACTGCATCATCCAAACGTTCTCGAAACGAATGTGAAATACTACCATGTACGACGTATGCAAAACAATTTGCGACTAATTTTCCTTATAAATAACCGTTCTTTACGCCTGAGTTGTAGAGAAAAGTCCCCTATTATGGTATAGGCTCCTAATACAAGATAGCGGAGTTTCTGCTGATCAATAGGCATCATCTGTTGGTTCCACCGTGAATTTATTGCCCTTGGAGTGAAAGCTGTTTAGTGGAAAATCGACTGTTAGATCGCGTGATCGTCGCGAAAAAAGATTCGTGATTGAATGTGGACGTTGAAAACCTACTATCTCATATTAGAGTCCTATCTCATAATAGAGGACTTTCCCTCCAAGTATGTCCCACGGTTTAAAAAAATCTATTTCCTATTTGTTTCTTACGAGAAAAAGGTTTTGCCGCAAGTAACCAGCGCTACTGCACTTATTATACCGAAAGATACACATCTGGCAGGGATTTTTCAACGCTACCTCCCATTCGACACCGGCTCGGAAGCAACGCGATTACCGGTCGTTGAATTCACGCGGGTACGTGTGAACGACGTGACCAAGCGCGGCCCCGGTCTCACGGGAAACTTAAAGCCACTTTAAATTTAGGATTGACTTTAACACGTAGCGCCCGAGCGCCGGTGGCATAATCTATGCGCTCAAGTCGCATTTAAAATGGAAGCCGCTTTAAATTATATTATCCACGACGAGAAGCGGGTCAGCTGCCGGTGCGACGCGACAAATACCGAGTGCTACAAATACAGCCTTACGAGAAAATTCACGGAGCAGCGTTAAATCGCGTTACACCAAAATCTTATTTCCGCCTAGCACGCGAACGAGCCACTTGGCGTGCCGCGCGTCCGGGCCTCATCTCCGTCATGAAACGACTACAGGCAAGCAGGCAGGCAGGCAGGCAGGCAGGCAAGCGGGCAAGCAAGCAGGCAGGCAAGCAAGCAAGCAAGCGAGCGAGGGAGCGAGCGAGCGAGCGAGCAAGCAGGCAGGCAGGCACGACGCCCTTTCCTCGTACCCTTCGAGGGAGAGGATCGTAATTAGCCCCGGTGTAAACTCAGGCAGGGCCGTCTCACATCCGTCAGAGTTGTCTTGGTTGGGCGTTGCTGACGAAAACCTCGGAGCCGAGCGAGTCGGACGCGATGGAGACGACATGACGAGGAGGGCAGGAGAAAAGAGAGAGAGAGGAGATTCGTGTGATGTTGGTCGAGAGGGATAAAGACCGACGGCAACAGCAGCGAGGCGGCGGAAGAAAGATACGTTGGATAAAGGGGCGGCGAGTGCGACGGAGAAGAAGCAAAGCCGCCGATGTGCTCTCCGCATTTCGGGGCGGCGAGGGGAAGAACGAGGGAGTCGGGGAGGGTTTACGCGCGGGACGAGTAAAGTGATTGCGAAAAGGGGGTCAGAAGGAAAATAGGGTACGATGGTTTAATAGACTTGAGCCATGATGGATGACGCCAGATCGATATATATATACTTCTTCTCACTCGCGGTCCGAGTGCCTACCTACCGCGCCACGTGCTCGAGTATTCGTGGCATTTTGGAAGCCGCGGTAGACCGTACACGATATACAGTCCCGCATACCGGACATTTTCGGCAGTGGATACACACGCGCACCTCTCTCTCTCTCTCTCTCTCTCTCTTCCTCTCGCCATTATTACGCGATTTCGTCTGCACGCGGGAGACGCCACGGGCAAGAATTCGCGGTGGCGTGTCGTGGCCATCGAGCGGCGGTTTGCAAGCCGCGAGAGCACCCCGCAAGACGCGCGAACACGCGGCAAGTACGATTCTCGCGGATAACGATCGCCGTGTCGCGACGGAATTTCTCGAAAGCGTAAGAAATTGTCAGCGACGGTTGCCTGGTGAGCCGCGATAATTCCCACCGCGCGCTGCATTTCGAGCGTCGCCCTCCGTTTTATTCGCGCGAAGAAACGAGCGCAAGATTTATGGGCGACGATGAACCCTAAAGTAAAAGGGGCGATCCGAAATTCACGCGGGGTCAGTCGATCGATGGTCGATAGCGGCAAACCGCGCCCACGCCGGACGTCTCGTGACACTGGCAGATCTATGGAGGATTCGGCAACGTTCAGCCGTTTCCAATACGACTTTCCGATCGGTTATTTTCGTCTTGGATTTCCGCAAATATTTGAGCGTACGAAAATTCGTACCAGATACACTTCCCCCCCCCCCCAATTTTGTTCCCATTACAAAGCTATCTTGATCCACGTCCGGATATTATGGATTTATGTTGCGCTTCAAATTTTAACGTTTCAATTTCTCTTTGCCGATATCTTATTTACCGGCTGCGTTCTTTTAAGCCACGCCCGGAGGCAGCCGGAAGGTAAACTTGTTTATCTGCGAAGGCGTCTCAATCGAAAGGAACCGGGAATTTAATTCGCCAGAAGACGGGATATAATAACCGAGGTCTGGCGCTGAAAAAATATTTGTCCCCGTCGTAACGCAGGTTGCACTCGCAGTCGCAGTCACTCGGCGATCTGGAGAGAGAGAGAGGAAGAGAGGGAGAAATAGACAGAGAGCGAGAGGAGAGCGGGAGGCGAGGGACGGAGAGAGTATCGTTCCTGAAGTTGCGCCGCCCTGGGACACTCTCGAAAGGGGTATGACCCGGGGCAGCGCGGCGGGCAATATAAAGTTACTCGAAATTACATCTGCATATTATTTCAATTTTGTAGATTGTTTAACCCCGGGTAACGCCGGATACGGGGAACTCCCGTGAAAGTTTTCTTAGGATAATCTCTTAGGTGGCCCCCGCCGGGCTCTCGCCCTCTCTGTCTCACTTTCGCGCTCGCGCTCTTTCTCCCCTCAACGTAATTCGCCGCATCTCATTGGCTGTCGGAAGAAATTTGTTGGCCCCGCTGTCTAAAATTAATTTACTAGCTGCCGTGGCGAAATAGGCGAAACCCAACGAGCCGCGAAGCGAATAAATAAGTGCCGACGTCGACTGCCGACGTCGATGCAACGACGCTGCAATTCCCGCCGCCCTCGCCGCCGCGCGCGATCCGGGCGAGGTGCGGAGGGGGCGGGGGGAAAAAAAACCAACGTGCAGGAAAAATGCACGTCATTCGGCCGGGAGTTTTCCGCGATAAACAGCGCTGAAAAACAACTCGGTCGGCGTAAATCGCGAAAACTTTATATTAGGTATTTTGAATCGGCGAAAAAACTGGGCTCCGCGAGTTTTCCCGCCGTCGCCGCCGCCACCCGCCGCCACCATCCGCCGTGATAGACTCCCGGATGCATTGGCGCGTGATAAATCGATCCCATGAAACCTACCGCTCGCAAACGGAAAGAAAGTACCTCAAAGCGGAGTATTCGTCCTATGTGGTTTGGACAAATTCTAATCGAACGAAACGTTACGCCAGAAAAAAGTGGCAATTTCCGATAACTCATCATCTTTCTATCGCACGCTCTTTCCCCCCCCTTTTTTTGCGAGAGCTGGTGTAAGCAGAAAAAAAATTCTGCTAATACCCTTATTTTTATAAATCGGATTATCCGGATTTTGACATTTATCAAATTTAAATGATCCAATTTATATCGGATTATTTCGACTCCGTCATCAAATAGTCATTGACGCTTGGTTTAATAGCGATAATCTTACGGTTATCGCGAATCGAGATAGCGCACGTAGAATATCGCGGATATTGTGAACTTTGTAACAAACGTACCGACGTAAACGTTGTATATGCCATTGCAAACTCCTAATGTTATTGAATGTTTAAAACCGGAAATACAATACCACGGGGTTATTCGAATAATAATTTAGGAAATCGGACTTACATTCCAAATGTGTTTGTGACGTGTAAACTTACGTGCCCCCCGTCCACATTAGTTTCCCCGGCATTATATCGGGACATTTTATTTATCGCGCCTTATTTAACCGGTCTCGCGGGAGAAAAAAAAAAGGGCGAGAGCTCGGCATCCTGATCTTCAATTTCAATTTGCAAGACGCACACTTATCAGAGACGCGTCGGAGTAGGTGACGTTTGACGGAATAGAGGTACTTTCGAGATTAATTCCCGCACCTCTCAGCATTTTGATCGGCGAGATACGACGGCGAAATAACTTCGAACACCTTTGCTTTTCTCCAATCACGGTAAGCCGGAGGTGGTCGGATAAGGGAGGGTGAGCCAGCAGAAGGAAAAGGGACGAGAGAGAGAGAGAGGGGGGGGGCGGAAAAGCCGGTGGAAGATGGGAAAAGAGCGTGGGCAGCGTGTCGTTTGTATCAATTTACCCCAGCCACCCCGACGTCCATCGACTTGCTTCGGATTTAATCTAATGCCACGTCGAGAAGGGTAATTCATTAAACAAAGATCCACGGTTCCAGTCCTGGCATCGCATCGCCGCCGAGGCCAGACGTCCGCCATTACGCGCGGCGGCCAAAAGTAAATAATTAAATTCAGTCTGGTCGAATTTCGGGCCGGGTTCGGGCAAGGGCGCGGTTAATCCGGGATGGCGTTGCACGCCGTGCCGAGGCCGAGGCTGCGCAAAATATTTACCCCCGACGTGGACGATACGAGGGGGGGGGGAGGGAGCTGATCCCGTTTGCGCGTCCGCCGCGAACTCATAAGGATTAGATGGGACCGCGCTTTGAGGATTATTCTATTCATATGACCCGATGACTCGGGCGTGCAAATTAAGACATATCTCAATTTCGACACCGGCGACTACGCTCGTAATCACGGGGATATTACTCGTAAAGGCTCGCTCGCGCGGTAACTTCCGAGATATGAAAATTTAATTTGATGCGCACGATAATCCGCGGTGCACACTGACAAGGTTACTTAATCATCCCGGGCATATAATATGATATAAGAGCTCAACGTCGGACGAGGCGCCGAGGTGAATCGCGAATGTCGCGGGCGGGACGTTCGATTTCGCGAGGCGAGTCGCTCTGCATCGCCGGGAGTCGCGCGCGGCTCACGCGAGACGCGTCACGTTCAACCCCCATTAAAAGTAATTGAATTTTTATACGTGATCCGATTGCTCATTGTCCCGTCTTTAGTTTCGTTTGTCATCCTCGTTTCACTCAACTTCACGTTAGCCTCCCAATTTTTTTCACAAATAGCTTTCGACCTATTGTCTTATCTGCATTAATCGATTGATTAACAAATGTGGCCGGCTGCGGTCGAATAAATTTTGAAATTTTATTATTATACTGGCAATTTGAAAGAAACTAATCTTTAATTGATTGTCGTTTGCACAAATAATATGCACGCTTACATAAATAATATTTCACGAAAATCTAACAATTAAGTCCGAGTATGGGTGATTTTAATTACATATATGCCAGACCGAACTGACCAAAGTTTACTTGTTTACAGCCTCATTATTAAGAATAAGCACACAAAAGGTTCAATTATGCGCACATGTGCGAACGATGAGCGATCGAGTGAGCCACAGAAAGTTATTTATTTTTAATATTGATGGGATAACTTGCTTGCCCCTGGTGGGGCACGATTTATTGGACGCCCGCTCTTTTCGATAATTTATACGGCCGTGATGCCGGTTGCGGATCATTGAGATCAATTTCATTACCTGGCAACAAATTCGTGGAAAGCCGAACGCGGCTATGCATTACCCGTGTCCGCGAGAACAAAATATTCATTCTGAGTGGCTCGTTAAATTCCGACGGCGCTTCCGCGCTACGAAAACTCAGCCAATAGATCACGCTAAACTTCCTGCACGTTCGTGCTAGCAATTCCCTCATCCCAAGCCAAGAGTCATGGATATCCACAGGAGAACGTGCACGAGCGGGGGAGGACTTGGTTCCCCTACGCCACCGCAAAAATGTTTTAGACTTCCAACTGTACTAGCTTCTCTAGCTGCCGTATTTCATTCGATGTTCCTCGATGGCACCGCAAAAAACCTGTTATCTTTATTACTTACTATCCCTTTTTTCCTCGAAATCTTCTTAAGCTAAGACTCTTACGAAGCTAAAATCTAGAGGTATTATGAGTATCTTATTTTTGCACAGAAATGCAGCAGGTATAAAATTAACGTGGACTGGCATTTTTGCGACGTTGTCAATATTCTACTGACGATCACCAAACCAATAAAGCTTTGGTCTTATGATACCCGCTTACGCTTGTTAATTAATATATTTTATTAATGTGCTAATTCACATATCTTTTATTTTCACGAAACAGTCGCACACTTGCGTATGCAGGACATGCTGTGATAGGCACAATTTAATTAATAATAAAAACTCTCGTCGAAAGATAGGACAATTTTTGCATTAACTTTCATAGAGTATCGGGCTCACATATTTTCTCCAAGTTGTCTCAACGACAAATATTTCGACAACTTCGGCTAAGATTAATTATGTAGTCTATTGAATTCCCCATTATTTAATCCATCGAAAAGTTAATTACTAAGAAATTTAAAATTAAAAAAATTATCAACATTTGATATCTGTGCTAAGAAGTTAGATTGACGCGAGAGAATATCGTCTTATTCACAAAATTCATTGATTCTACTCATTCTGATAACACGTTTCGACGTTAGGTCCCCCATATTTTTGCGACTCAAGTAATCTTAATTTCGTATTTGCTTTAATTTTAAGCCCTCGGCCAGTGCCTCACGGGCGCTACTCAAAGCTCCGGGCAATTATGATAATATCTTGATCCGATAATGGGACACGGTCTTATTCTTACGAATTGTCGCGGGCTTCTCGATGAGAAAAGCGGGCTGGGCGCGGGTGCGCGGCGCGGCGCGGCGCCGATTTCACGCTCGAGAAGTCCGGGAATGGAGCTGGCAAAGAGGAATTAAGATCTCGCCGAAGGCTCTCTGACAATGCAAAGAAGCTGCCCAAAGAGTGAGAAAGGGACGAAGAGAGAGAGAAAGAGAGAGAGAGAGAGAGACAACGCGAAGGAAAGGGATGAAGGGCGGAAAGCGAGAAAGGATGAAAAGTGCGAGAGAGAGAGAGAGAGAGAGAGAAGAGATGAGGTTCCCGTGAGAAGGAAGAAGACGCTCGACAGTACGGATCATGTAGAACGAGAAACGTAAATCGCGGGAGGAGGGACGGTAGATCAGAAGGGACATTATACTTGCTTCTAGCTCTCTGTGTAGAGAGCTCTTTGTTTATATTCTGAGAATGGGGAGTGAGAGAGCGACCGTTTGACATGTCGCCAGTCGCAAAGACGTCGTGGAACAAAAGGGGTAACGTCTCTGTTCCTTCTAGAACCCCATGAATCCCTGCCCCGTCCCTCGCCCCGCGAGCCCGACCGATTCGCGTTCTATTGAAGCGGCCTGAATCGCGGTCGCAAGCTGCCGCCGCACGCACGTAAGTGCCATATCATTATGCCGGATAATGAACGTTCGTGAAGTGGTGGTGGGTTAAGTAGCTTCCTACGTTGCGCGAGCCGCGCGATCTACAGGGTATCCGTCCGTGCGTTCGTTCGTCCATTCGGCCGCACGGGGAAGTGTGCGTTTCGATGAGAAGCGACGTTCGCGGTTATTGAGCACGCAAGGCGCGATCGTCAAGCAGATGGACGACGGGAGCACATGTTTGGAGCGGGCGATCTATCAGAATCAAGCGCCTCCGTCACGTAAATTGAATATTACCTTGTCAAGCTCAGCGCGAATATTTCACACTTTGCACGACGTGCACGATATCTCCACTAAGAGGACTTCTTATGCATTTTTTACGTATCGCCGTAATCGCCCGTATGTGTGACGACCCGAGAGAATTCGGCCATTTGAATTTTACCTCAAGCGTTCACCTTACATTCTACGCTCAGGATGAAAGGAAGACGTTTTACCAACATTTTATCAAATATATTACTTCTGACAGCGACAGAGGACTTTCGATAACGTCAATTCTCCCCTTGAGATCGCGCGCGAAGTGACACGACAATTAGATAAATAATGACGCGAGATATCGCGAGTCCTCGGCGACGCCGTGGCAGAGCGCCGTAAAATCGTAATGAATTTTACGATTGACGCCAGGAACAGAATAAACGAAATCTAAGCGTCGCGCGAATAAGACGTCTTATTGAAAAATGCAAGCTATGCGGCCGGAGTTGAGTCGCGGCCGCATTACCGTGAGCAGTGTAAGACTTATAATCTAACTTTTATCGAACCCCGATACAGAATCTTTCAACATTGGCTGCGCGACGGTCGTTAGCGATTCATTTCTTCCCGGTGATCCCGGTAGCTGTTGCTTGCGATTCGCGCGCACGGGACGGGATAAGTACGTTAAATTTCTCCAGCTCGCGGCAATTTCGTGCGCCGCGGTAAATCGATAAATCACAGTCGGGGCCCAATCGACATTACGACAGTCGCGTTTTCATTTCAATTTTCTCCCCGGCGAAAGAAAGCAAACGGGCTGAGCCCGACTTTGGTATTGCGCATCGATTATTGCCGCGCCGCGTTTATCCTGATATTACATCCGAGATTAATCGAAATCGCAAAAAGGCATTGAACATCTGTGTCCATTTCGCGCTTGTTACGCGCAGATGCCGCGTGATTTCGTATTTGTCGATGCTAAAGTAGTCAACAGTTAACACAGAGCAAAACTGTGCGTTTCCGATTATCTATTTACGTTGCACAAACTGTTCTAGACCATCTATCAAAATATTTCGTTTATTCTATTGATATTCGGCAAATTAGATAATATTTTAATAAGGAACTACTAATTACTCAATACCGAATTATTTATCCTATTATATTTGCATGAAGAATCCTAGAGACCTAAATTCCACGTTTCAGCCAAATTTGGAACGTACCGCTTGTCTACCAAGATATATTCCAAACTCGCAAATTATAAAAACAACATCCAATAAAATATTCACTAAATTATCAATAAATTAAAATCCGTCGCATCACTACATAAAACTTTCTGAGATGTCCTTTAATAATTTATAATTCTCGATTTGGTATATAAAGCACGTAAATTTTGAACATTAAATACGCTACGTGTTTACAATAATCAAGTTGCTACGTATATAGTAAACAGAGAAAAATTTTCATCGGATAAATTAGTGCTTCCGACGGTTAATTTTTCCGATTACGTTTTCCGATTAAATTATGGAGACATCCGATGAAATTTATTTGTAAAACCGATCACATTTCTCCTCGGACCCGGAATTTGTTATTATATAATTGGATTATCCGATTATATTTAATTGAACTTTTTCTCAGTGTACAAGTACACATGACAATTTTATATATTACGATATCGTTATCTTTACGACACTTAAATGTCATATCGATTTTGTGATTACGTGCTTGATTTTATTTCAGGATAATAAATTAATATTTTTCCCCCTCCCGCATTCTCCTTCTCCTTACTTCTCGCTCTGTCACTCTCTCTTCTGGATTCATCAAACGCGTGATAATATCGAATAATGCCAATCTACTTTTAATGACATCGAATAGAGTATCCGGCGGGAGTGAAGCTGGTAAATTAAATATTTAGAGAGGATCTGTACATCTCACGTCAGCTTATAATACGTATATAACGCGTGGTGGATCTAGTCGCGCGATATGGATATCATTAACCGAGCGTATTACGAATGTCACGGACTTTAACGGCCGGTATCTCGTGTACTCCCAGATAGAAATTAATTATTTCAGGGTAATGAAGTGTCAAGGGAAGGACGTGGGCAGAAGGGAGGGCGACGTTGTTCGAAGTTATTCGACGGAAGATATTTCGTGCACTAGCTATCAGAATGTCGCGAATCGGGAGATATTTCTAATTGCCGGGGTCGCCGCCGCCGCGGCGATGTAGTAAATAGATTATCCTAATTAACGGCCCCAACAGAATTAGCACTCCGTTTTCAGAATTTCAATATAATTCAGTACAATATTTATAAGGGCTTTCACTCTTTCTCAAAGATACATCCACACACAGTTGAAAAATTTGCGTTAAATATAACAGATATCACATGTCCCAAAACGGTCCACACAAATTTTTGTGTTAATTTAACATAATATGGATATGTTAAATAATCACACTAATACTCTGTTAATATTTTAACACAAAATAAATGCAAATCTTAAGATAATTTGAAATAAATTTTATGTAAAATTAACATATTTT
Source organism: Vollenhovia emeryi (assembly GCF_000949405.1). NCBI lineage: Eukaryota > Metazoa > Arthropoda > Insecta > Hymenoptera > Formicidae > Vollenhovia > Vollenhovia emeryi. Next base: position 1,111,749 of record NW_011967195.1, read on the forward strand.
TAATGACAAAATAAATTTAAAAATGTAATTTTTACATTTTACAGATGTAATAAGTCAAATGACGATTCGAAATCACTCTCATTTATGTTACATAGAATAAAATCACCATTTTATTCTATAAATTTTAACAGATAAATTTTGTTACTAATAATATAGAACATATGTATTGTGTCAGATTAAAAATACACATTGTGTTGTTTTAAAATTTCTTTTCAGTTATTTTAGTAATTTTACATTTGAGGTCAATTAACACAAGAGCAATATGTTAAATTAACACATGAATGTGTTAAACATTTAACACAAAAATTTTAACTGGCATTTTTTTAACAAGAAAACACAAATTTTCCAACTGTGCTGAAAAAATTTCCGGATTCAATGTTATTACACTTCAATGTAATAATCGTAAAATAGGATCGATACAGCGCCAATCATATTTATTATAGAGAAAGGAGTATTTTAATCATAAATGAAAAATTCGAGGGGGAAACCGATGACCAAAAAATCTTGTATACCAATGCCCACTAATGCCCAGTGGGCATTACTTAATCTTAGTATCTTATTTTATCTTTATAATGCCCCAGCAAGGCCTAATGCCCAAACTAATGCCCAGTAATGCCGCAAATCTGAACACCACAATGCCCTTAGCGGTTTCCCCATCGGAAAAATTCTAAAATCTAGAATAAAATGACAGTATTTATCGTCTTTTGTCGAATATTGTGATGCCAAGATGGAGGGAAAATTTATTCTAAATGCAAGAATATATAAACTTACATTTATATAAGTTACTCTTGTCTCAATATAGTCGGTCAATCCTTTTTAATTCAATAGAGGAGAATAACAATTATTGATTTTATTTTGATACCGTCTTATTTTCATACTAAATGAGGTTGTGGGAAATATAAATGCGTCAAGAATATTTGTTGTCTCGGTAACAGAAATCATTTCTGAGAGTGTGTATCCAAGGGGGAAACCGCTGAGGGTATTGTGGTGTACAGATTTGTGGCATTACTGACCTCTGTGAAGTTGGCACCTCACGTCTCAAAAATCTTTTTTTTCAGTTCTAAATGCACCCCGAAGAGTTCTAGAGTTCCTTATCACTAAAGGAAATCCTAATGGCAAAATTAAATATTTCCAATACTTTTAGTGTTATCGCTGATTTCGAGATTTCATTTTGTGAAGTTAGCATCCCCAAGTTTCAAATTTAACTTTTTTAGGTTAATTCGCCAGAACTATTTTTTAAAGTGATAAGGAACTCTAGAACTCTTCGGGGTGCATTCAGAACTGAAAAAAAAAATGATTTTTTGAGACATGAGGTGCCAACTTCACAGAGGTGCATTACTGGACATTTTTTTAGGTATTAGGTCTTGCTGGGGGCATTATAAAGATAAAATAAGATAAAATAAGATAAAAAAGATAAATAAGGTAAAATAAGATAATAAGATAAAGTAATGCCCACTGGGCATTAGTGGGCATTGGTGTACAAGATTTGGTCAGCGGTTTCTCCCTCGGGTGTACCTATCCGTAAAAAGAAAGAGAACGAGAATTCTCAATCACGCTATTCCCGAAAGAAGAGCTCCTAACAATCGAGCGTGGAAAGTTTCTAATTCGCGGAAATGCGGAAGACCTCCCATCTGAGGATTGAGAAATGCCAGAATCTTTAATTCACTTTAGCCAGTACGCGATTGCGATAGATAAGCGAAGGAGGAGCTCCCGCGAGTTCTCGTCGCTTCCGGGGAAGTAGTTAGATCGTAACATGGCCGGCGGTGTATACTACGCGACATTCGCATTTCTTTGCAATCGCACGTTTCCCGGGACGCAGACACGAGAGCCTCGGATGCCGCTGTTTGTCGAGCGCATCGCCGCGCGGCGAACGGTCGCACCGCGCCGCATCGCGAAAGTGCATTACGCCGCGCGTCTAGAATACGCGATACCCTTTCGCACGGCATGCTGACTTCGTACGTGGGCATACAGCCGGCCAATACGTACCGTATCGTACGTGCATGCCGCGCACGCAGCGAGTACGCGGAGCAAATTCGTGCCGTAAGTAAAGCACGGGTCGGTACACGAGTCGGAAGGGAGCAGGGGAGGGGGGGGGGACGTGGGGGCGGGGGCCATAATCGTTACGAGAACTCGCGACAAGATCTGCCGGAATTCGCTGCTTCGTGCGCGTTCAATACGACATGCGCGCGGAAATAAACTGCGGAGGGAAACGGTCATCGTCCTAAGACCACTCGCGCGTATGAACGTGAGCGGGTCGCTTGGCTTCGCTATTTTTCGGGGGGAGGGGAAAAAACCGAGTTCGAAGATAGGTCGGCCGAAAGGAAACGCGAACGCATCGGGGACCCTTTTTCATCAGCAGCCAGTTTCCAGTCTCACCTCCGGGACGCGAACGAGCGATTCCTTTCTTTTTTTTTTCTTCTTCCTTTTTTTTATTGCCGTGCCTTTACGAGACTTCTCCTTTCCAGACCAGAGACTCGATTGGCGATCGAACACGCTTTTTATGTGCACGAAGCGCGGCAACGGCAACGAATGCAAAGTGCTTTCGTTTCTATCGCGTCTCAATTCCCGATGCCCGTGGATGGCGCGAGCAATAAAAATATGCCAATACAAAAAGAGGAAAAAAAACAATACGACGCGGAGAATGGCCAAGTATATTGGAAACGAAAGGCAGTTGCCAATACAACCGCTAACATACATACCGTGGTTGAATTCGTAAATTACTATCGATTAATCCAGACAGTTTATCACATCTTATATCGAACAAATATCGGACTTTTGCCTACATCTTCAAAGTGCATTAATTTCGCGTACTAAAAATTGTCCGTTCCACTTTCTTTTTGCGGGGCGATGAACTTTTTCATTTAATACCACAGAGAAGTTACGTGCATATCATATTCAGTTCATACAGCAATTTTTAAATTTAAAATTTTCAAAAAATTATTTTGTCATAAAGGAGGTTAATGCAGTCTTTAACGAAATTCAAATCAATTTTTCTTGTAACTAAAGTTGGAAGAAAAACCGTTACTTGTTATAACTTTTTAATTTTAATATAAAGTAAAAAATTTCCGTTAAGTAAAAAGTTTTCATTTAAAATAACTTAAAAAATTAACTTGTGCGTGCTGCCTGCTTTTATTCTTGAAACTTACTTGACCAAAAGTGCACAAGTTTAAATACTAAATATTTCCGTAAATAGATCGTCACAAATAGCTTGCATAAAAAAAGAGGAAGAAAGAAAATTGCACGAATAACAAGCAGCGAATAGCTGAAATGAATAATCATTTAACGACCCTGGATTAAAACGCATTTCCCCTTTATCAAACAAATTGTGTACAATGATGAGAACTTTCCTGGAAATGCAGTAACGTTTAACGCAGACGAAAGCTTTCAGAAGAATATTTCGGAAATCTTTTCGTGTTTGAAAACGTATAAAATATGGCGAATGAATTGTTTTACATATTTAATTATTTTCTTCCGTTTCCAACACTTTTTGCAGGTACACTGCTAAAAAATAGGTATGGCACAGTACCACAGTAGCACTGCCGATAATATCATATATATTCCGATATTGTAATTTCGTGACGAATGGCTTAATCACTGAATGAACGCATTATCGTCGCTATCACAACGCGGCAAGAGCGGAATATAAATTTTACGTTATGCGAACGGGCGCAAAATGTGCGCAATAAAATTTCGTTACAGTGCATCACGTCACGGACTAAAACTGTCCAAACAAAATTAATATTTGACGCAATAAGCGAAGCGTAATGTGTATTTTGAAGTAATGTGAAGCGAATTGTAATCGCACCATGTCGTTATGTCTCATATCGAGCGACGGAGAGCCGCCGTCAATTCGTTGATATTGAAATAAACTCCGCGTAGCGTAAACGATTTTTTAATATCCCGTGCGTCGACGTATATGTGCGCGATTCCCGGTTCGCCGGCAATCGATTTTACGACGCGCCGAATGGATTTTAAAATTGTTTATCAAAGCGGCCGAATGCACAAACGCTATGCAGAAATTAAAATCCGCGATTTTAAAAAGCGATGCCGTTAATGACTTCCAGCCCTTTTTTCATATCGCGCATATAACATAAGTAAAATATATTTTCTCGTTGAGACATCTGAATGGTCAGGCACAGAGAAAAGTCTATTGTGAGATAAGCTCCTAACATAAGATAGCTATCTAACATCCAATTTTACAAATCTTTCTCGCAACAATTACACGCACGATCTAACAATGAACTTTCCACTAAACAAATTTCACTCAAAGGGTAATAAATTCACGGTGAAATCAACAGATAATGCCTATTAATTTGGCAGGAACCTATCTTATGATAAAGACTATCTAATTTTCAACAAGTTTAAGACACGAACCGAGAGGCAAACCGCTGAGGGCATTGTGGTGTACAGATTTTCGGCATTACTGAGCATTACTAGGCTTTTTTGGGGCATTACTGTAGGTATTAGGTCTGGCTGGGGAATTACAAAAATAAAATAAGAAAATAAGATAACACGGAGAGACCGATATGGTTGCCACATGTCTAATTAGGGTTGACACGACCCCAATTAATAGTAATAATTGGTATGATAAGTAGTGGAGACAACTATATGCGTTTAGTGCAGCAAACTTAGTGAATGTTGCGACACAAAACAACGTGGATGCCCCTACTATTTATACGGCAACATTTTTATTTTAGTTATTTTTGTCCGAGGGAGAAACCGCTGACCAAAGTTTTGTACACCAATGCCCACTAATGTCCAGGGGGCATTACTTAATCTTATTATCTTATTTTATCTTTATAATGCCCCAGCAAGGCCTAATGCCCAAACTAATGCCCAAAGAATGCCTAGTAATGCCGCAAATCTGTACACCACAATAGCCTCAGCGGTTTCCCCCTTAGTTTTTGCCTTAGCCGGCTCTTTCCGTGAAAGTAATGCCCACTGGACATTAGTGGGCACTGGCGTGATTTTGGTCAGCGGTTTACCTCTCGACATGAACACTTAAAGAAGCAAATTTTTAGAGAGTTGACGATTCTCTGCTGTAATCTTTGCGTCGTTCTCGCAACACGCGCATTATGGGGTTAGATATGCTCCATATATTTCAAAGGGATTGAAATAATTCTCGATTAGAGCTCTAGGAGGGCTGGGAAGCTGAACACGACACTAGGTGACACATTTAATCGGGCAGGGTCGTTTCTGTGAATGCGCCGCGTTATTGTACGCGAGAAATTACATGGCGAGGGACCCCCGCGTGGAAATGCGGAGCGAGTAGGTAGTAGGTAATTATTTTTTAAACGTGGCGGAAGGGGCGGAGGTACACTGTCCGAGGGGGGTCTCCGTCGGTCGACAGGGATGAAAACTGAACCGCGCCGACGCGTACGAGCGCGCGGCCTGACACGTACTTATTTCCGGGCGTACACGTGCGCGCGTACCTGTTTACTACGGACCGAAACCGTACTGCAAATCTGAGCGTGTTATTTTTATACACGTGTATGCGTAATTTGGTGGGGCACCTTTTACACGCTTCTTTTCGTTTAAAATCGCGGCACGTGACTTGATGTACGCCATTTACACATTTCTTGCCGTTTAAAAATAATCTCAAAGAAATGTGTAAAATGACGCACATTAAGTCACATGTTGCAATGTTAAACGGAAAGAAGCGTGCAAAATGTGCTGCATCAAATTGCACACGTGTGTGTATAAAAGTAACACACTCAGATTTGTAGTGCAGTCGCGCGCGCGGCTGGTTGGAGCAACGGCGAAAAGTGACGAAAGAGTGACATGAAAGAAATGTTAATTACCGGCATCACCGGCTGGCCAGACGTAAAATGTACCGTGGCTCACGGCGCCGTTCTAAACGCGGGGCGAATGGTGAAGGGGAACGTCGAGTGTCCCTGCCCGGGAGGGTGGGACGAAACAATACGTTCCCTCCTGCTCAATGAGGAATTGAGCGTAAACGAATTACGGTACCTGGATCCGGCCAGTGGAGCGCGCGGGAGAAAAACTGTCACGTTGCTTGCGCTACCGCCGACATTCCCGGGCGTATTTACGTTCCGGCCCTCGGTTCTTATCAATTCCTCGGATGTACCTGGATGTCCCGTGGCTCGCAATGCGCGAGGAGCGCCGTTGCGAATAGAAACCAAGTTCAGTCGAGCATCGGCGCAAATGGCGCGGAAGAACGGGGCAAAATGGCATAATACAGCGGGATTAAATCTCCAGGACATATTCGGACATTCACAGATATCGCTGATACTACGTTTCCTCGATTCGATTGTTAATTTGAGAAATTAAGATAATCTCGTTTCAGGGGTGAAATATTGTATTTGTAATGCCAGTTCAAAGAATCTTGCTCCGTACGTTCTGAGCGGTGCTCTGACTAATATGCGATAAGTACGGTAAGTGCTATCTCGTTTAACGACCGCTTTAATCTTCGTTAATCCGATTACCCAATTCTGAGCACGTTAAACGCCTTAATAATGGAGCACGCTGAAATTTGCATACGAAATCGTAACTGTTAGATGGATTATTATCAATCTCGCGATGTAATTCAACGTTCGAATCGCGCAATGGCGATAATAAAGCCCAGCCTCGATGACGTTTCGTTTGCGCGCGATCGGCATTTTTATTGTCACTCGAAATCTATTGCAAGACAAATAATACTGTAATCTCTTCCGTTCGTTTCGCTTTGTCAGATTCTTACGCGACAGCCTAAGAAAATAATGGCCCAGTTTACACTGTTTCGTTCGCTCAGCCTCATCTAAAATAAGCTTCCAACGAAACGTTCAGTGCCCATCTACAATAGAGATTTAAACCCTAAGCCTTAAGAAATTGACTAATCACAGTCGCGTATTCTACTCATTCTTGACCGTGATTGGTCAATTTCTTAAGGCTTAGGGCTTAAATCATCGATTGTAGACTGGGACTTACACCATTTAAAACTTAGATACCTTTGGGTCGAATAGGTAGCGTAGGTAAAAATTAAGTCGTGTAAACGTCATCCGTTGAATGCCATCTGTTTAACTTCGGACAATCTTTAGGCTACCCGCGTTTACACGCGTTACATCGTGCGGTCTGCGTCAGCTTAGGGCAAGCGAGGAAAGAACCTGGGGATCAATTCTGTATCTTGCACTGTAGTGAAAATAACAAAAGTGAGCATCTTTCTAGCTATTCGCTGAGAGAAAGAGACGCACTTTTAGCATTTTCATTATGTTATAAGATACAGAATTGACTTTCTGATCTAAGCCAAGATTGAGTTGTTTATCAACCTGTTCACAACTTATCGTAAACAGGTCGAATATAAGGTGTAGATTTTGGTCAGCGGTTTCCCCCTTGAGATAAACGCACGGTTAAACTAAGCTAATGTAATGGAATTCGCAGTTTGGATTTTATCAAACAGCGAGACAACTTATCTGACGTTCACTTTTTCTTGTGTGGCGCAAAAAGAATTTTCCCCATACACAAGAATGATAAACTGATAGCGGCGAGATGAAGCAGTCGCTCGAAATAGAAAACATTCGTTTAAAATAGTCGGAACTACCGCCGTGACGTATCAGTTCGAGCTACGGAAGAATCGCCGGGAACTATCGAGAGAAGCGTTTGAAATAGCACCGGCACCTCATATTTTATGAAAATGAAGTGCCAACTTGGCGAGAGCCGCCACCTCGAGCGCTCCATAAAACGTCAAGAACTGTCTTTCGCTTTCTCGTCGCTGTTTCACGCCAAGTAAATCTGTGAGCCCGCGTGTTTACGAAAGCGACAGTGGGTCGACGGCGGCTTCTCGTGCCGAGCCGAGGGGATCCCGGCGCGCTTTTACACGCCCGTGAGTAAAAGGGCCGACGGCATAAAACAAGGCCGGCCCGTGCTTTATCTCCGCGCATTACAGCCCGTTTTACGTTTTCGCCCGTGAGTCGAGAGCCGGTGATGTCCGGGCGATATCGCTGCGGACGCGCGTTACATCCAACAGCCGGAGCGATGCTTCAATCGGGAGCGATACCGGAAGGAAGGACGTTTTTATGGAGCGATGTATCCCGCCCACTTGCCGCGATTCCCCTGGGAAATTTAAAAAATCCCGGACCTCGCGCCGCGGGGGGTCCGGGCGATAATGGCAACGCGTACGCGGCCATCCGTCTTTCCACGCCGCCGCTGTTCCCGGCGAGCAACGACTCCGCGCCACCGTGAATCGCGAAATTTCTCGAGGGAAGACAACGCGCGCGCGTACATACGTAGCGAGATCGACGCGAGCGTGCTCCCGCGTGTGCCGGCGGGGCGCATGCCGTCTAAACGCTGCGAATCCGCCACGGGTCTGTTACGACGCGGAGCAACGCCATCGATAAATCTTTCGTCAGATTAATCTTCCTTCCCCTCCATGTCTCGTTCAGCGACACGAGCGGTATCGCGCGGTTACCTTCGCGAGGCATCACGCGCGGTGTAATACTCTGAAAAATCCTGTATTCGTCTTAACGGCGCGTGCTTCGTCGAGTTTCCAATCAGTTTCTCTTTATATCGCGGATACGTGAAATAACGGACGCCCCAACTCGCTCCAAATAATTCAGCGCTACGTACCCGTTCGATGCCAATTAAAACTCCACGCTGTTAGATTTGTACATACACAGAAAAAATTCTCTTTTCGAAAAATTTCGAAAGATTTTACGAGAGCTTTTGAAATGTTTGTATGCATTTTGTTAGTACAATGTATGGCAAAATTGGAAAAACTTATAAATTTTTTTTAATGTCATGTTCTACGATTACACGATTTTCAGCGAGGGGGAAACAGCTGACTAAAATCTTGTACACCAATGCCTACTAATGCCCAGTGGGCATTGCTTTATCTTATTCTCTTATTTTATCTTTATAATGCCCGAACCAATGCCCAAAATATGCCCAGTAATGCCGCAAATCTGTACGCCACAATGCCCTCAGCGGTTTTTCCCTCGATTTTCAGGACAAATTTTGAGAGAAAATCCTCTTCGCGTAGTGTTAAATTGAAAGCTGCTCGATACGTCGTTAATTTAATTAAATAATAGAGCTAAAAGAGAGCATTGGGTTGAATAAAAATAATTTTTTTAACTTGAAAGAATTTCAAATTTCACTAAAAATAAAAAATAAACAATTTAACTGAAAATTAAAAAATAACAAAATAGTAAGTATGGCAACTACTCACTGAATCGTCAAATTTAACACTACAAATTGAACAGTGCAAAGCTAATAACTGTCAATGCGTTTATTTCGGCGTAAAAGCACCGAGAAGATACAGACCGCGTTACGGCGAGAAAGGCGCTAAACAATGGAGCAATCGGTAACGTCGGGGCTTCGTTTACACGCGTTACTTGGCGCGGTCGCTCGTAAACCGTCCAAATACAAACTTCCGGCGAGACGACGAATGTGCGCTCCAGCCGTAAAACCTAAAAGGCGAGACGGCGCTACTGCGGTTTGCGATAGTAATCGCCGAGAGGACAAAGCGGAAACGGTAACGCTGCCTCACAGAATCTCGCAGTGTCTCACGCAGAAGTGTGTATTTTGACAGGCAAGGAGTCACGGGGCAAAGCCCAGGAAGCGTGGCGCGTTGAGCTAAATTCAGACCCGACGCCTGTCAACATCATCTCTGACGGATGTTGACTGGCGGCGTGTGCAACAAAAGAGGGGCATTTGTGTACGCATTGTGCGCGGAGAAAACGTCGGTGAATGTTCAACTGCCGACAAACAGGTGCGCGCGAATAAAACATCGATACTCGATAGACATTATTAGGTGCGACGTGTGCAAAATGCAAATGAGACGTGCGATCAAGTGGCTCGAGCGTAAAATAATAGTAGAGATGAAAACCGTATCTGGTAACCTTGTTTAAAACAGCGCGTATATTCGATTCGCAGTAAAAATGAAAACGAATTGTATTGTCGAGGAAATTTATGTAATAGCAAATACCAGAAATCCTTTCTGAGAGTGCGCGCGTTAGAGACGACGCAAATTTGTCCGAATTGTAATGTTCAATATCGAAAAGGAGTACACTGATGTGTGAAGAATACGAGAACTGGCTCGAGCGTGGAGATTCGTTTAAACTTCCATTTTCAATTAAGTTTTTAATTACTCCTTAACGGTTTGTATTCTTACAAGCGCGTCGCGTTTCGATCGCGCCGCGCCGTTAGAAAGATTACCTCGGGTCGGCGGAAAATTCAAAGAATTAATTAAAAATAGAAGCAGAGCAAGGGCGGGGAGCGAAAGAGAGTGGAATAACGCGTCGCGTTTAGCGATCGCGCCGTGTATCGAGTGGGTGCTCGCGGTAGAATAAACGTTTCGAAAAATGGGACTTTCCGCGCGAGATCGCGCCAAAGATGCGAACATTATGTTGGCGCGCGCGTTCGCGTCGCTAAAAAGATTAATACGAATCGATACGTCACGCGTGGGCGCTTAGCGGTTTTGCGTTTGGCCGTGTCGCGCAAATAAACGCGATTACGCGAGTACTTGAATATGTTACGGTAACCGAGACGGATAAATCAATTCGGGCGTGTGTGCGAGTGAATGTGGGTGCAACAATGCAACGCGACGATAAAATGTAAAAGGCACTGGACCGCGGATTTTCGATCGTTCGTTCGCGAGACTTTGCACGTGCAAAGACTGAAAGATTGGAAACCCCCCCCTCCCCCCGGAGAGCGCGCGCTTTAATTAATACTCTTTTCGTTTTCGGGAACAAAAATACATGTAGACTTAAAAAAAAACATTCACATCCACGTATAATATTTAGATACGTCTATCTAGAGAGACTGTCGTTTAAATACCATTTTTTTAAAGATATTATAAATCTTTTTATTTTATACGCGTGTTGTATTTAATAAGGCAGATAAATATTTCTTAACGTACGTACGTCAGGATAAGATAATAATTTACGGCACTTGCATTCGGTTGATAAAAGAATCGTCGCGCGAGACGAAGTGAATCGAAAGTCGGTGCTTGGAAAACGATCGCGGGCAAAATTATGCCACGACATATCAATAATCGTGTCTGAGATACATTCGTATGGGACAAGAGGATCACCGTGCATGTGTTTCGCATTAAGAACCTCGCAGGTGACATATATTCGTTATTCACGCGTAAATAATCCCGAATAGAACACACATCTTGACACTCACCATTTCGTCGTCAGCAGCGGCAATTCCTCGTCCTACGATCCTCCTCGATCCTCCTCGATCCTCCTCGATCCTTCTCGATCCTCCTCGACGCGCTCGTAAATCACTCGCGAATTACACTCGCGAATCACACTCGCGAAGTTGCAAGTAACGGAACAATGTTACAAAGTACAAAAAATAACAGCGACACGCGACACGGTGTCGACGTCGACTGCGAATCTCAGAAAATGCTATTAATCACGAGCGAGCCAATTAATTGACGTTAAAACGACCGCGCGGACTCGCCCGCGGTCGGCACGGCGAGACGAAGCGAACGCGGATCCTCCCGATCGACGGAGAAGCGACATCGATCGCGATCGCGGCAGGGCAAACCGCGTTTAATCGCGATTCTACGGGGTCGAACGGAGCCGAGGCGCTCCAAGGAAATCGCGACGACGCGCCCGTGCCAATTTCACTCCCGGCACCCCCGGGTTCGTTAGATTATGCGCGACGGTTAGCTCACGCTTCGGCGAACCGGCGAAATATTCCAACTAATGGCATCGACGAACATGGCGGACGCGCGGGCGCCGGCGATTACGACGGAGATTCGAGATAATTACCTCGCGCCGGATCAGCGACGGCCGGTCCCCCGACGCTTCCCCTCCCCCTCTCCCCCGCCGATGCTCCGGTAAACAGCACTCGCGACACTCGGCGAAGCGGATTTTTCTGGTCGGTCGATGGGGCGCGAGGCGACGGACGCGTATCGATACGGAGCGACGCGCGGATCGACGCACTTTCCGCTCCCGGCGCGACCGCCCGTCGTGAGATTCGGCGCGGAACGTTCGCGAACGGACGACGCTCGACGCCACTCGACGCGCGAACTGACCGACGCTATATTGCTACTAATGGCGTCGGCGAACATGGCGGACGCGCGGGCGCCGGCGATTACGCGTTCGAGACAATTACCTCGATCGGTCCCTTGGCGTTTCCTCCCGACGCTCCGGATTTTCACCGGACAGCGCTCGCGACCACTTGGCGGAGCGGATTTTTCTGGACGGTCGCGGGGACGGCGAGATACGAACGCTCGACGCCACTCGACGCGCGAACTCACCGTTGATCCCGGGATCCGATCGCGCGACCGCGCGCGAGACGACCATAGACGTATGATGCATAGACCGCGCGCGGTTGGCTGGAGCAGTGTACAAACCTTCTAGTGAATTCGGCAGCTTGCATTGGTGCCCACTGAGTGCACACCAAGGCTTGTTCAGAGTCCGCTTTAATATTTATGGTCATCTCAAGCGCGTGCCCAAAACTATTTAGCCGAAAAGATGACATTTTGAAAAGTATTTAAGGACGATCCTTAAATATAGGAATTGACTGTAAACAAGCCTTATAGCGAATTCGATTGCTTGATGCACTAGTGCATTGCACCGAGTGCACACTAGGGCCTGTTTGTAGTCAATTTTGACACGTCACTTTGTCTTATAGCGAATTCGATTGGTCGCACTAATGCGCACTGAGCGCACACTAAGCCTTGTTTCCAGTCAATTCTTATATTTAAAGATCATCTTAAAAACCTCTTGCAATATTTCTTATCCAGAAAGATGGTCCACGATGCTAGAACTTGGACACAGTTCTTGGATCGTGGACACAAAGGCTTAAATACTCTTTGAGCGTATATATTTGAGACAAAGTTAAATATAAGAATTGACTGTAAGCAATCCTTAGTGTGAACTCAGTGCGCACTAGTGCAAGCTGCCGAATTCGCTATTAGAAGGAGACAACTTTGAGCGGTCGCCCTTATCATTCCCCTTAAAGGTCTATGTCCACGATGCTAGAA
>NW_011967195.1:1125800-1131018 GCF_000949405.1 Vollenhovia emeryi
CTTGGATCAAGTTCTAGCATTGTGGATACAGGCCTTTACTCTTATGTTACCCCACGATTTATTAGACAAAGATGAGGTGATCACCATAGACATAATATATCTAGACCGAGCATTGAGCAGTGGGAGTAGAGGTTCACGTAGAAAAGGACAAACTCTGTTTTGTGTTATTTCGCCCACTGCTCAAATAAAGGCAAACGCTCGGTCTAGATATATTATATCTACGGCGATCACTCAACTGTCAGCTGTCTCGTTCTAAAGTTTGTACATGTTCTCAGCACGGGTGAGGTAGGGAACGCGCAGTCTGTTCTTGCTATGTCTATGGAGACGACGCGGGGAAATTTTCCAGCGCATGCGAATCATCGAGGTTGTTGATCATAACGAAATATCGCTCGATTTATCCCTCGAGGATGCAAACTCACAGAGCGGAACGGTGTACGCGGAAAATCGCGGAACGAGCGCCTTGACCAATCACGAGCGTTCCGCCGTTTTCGTGATTGGTCAAGGCTCTCGTTCCGCGATTTTCCGCGCACACCGTTCCGCTCTGTGAGTTTGCACCCTTTTAGTCGTAGCGCTGTTTATTCTTCGCAGCGCGAATCGAGTCTTGAGAGAGCGCGCGATACAAAAGTCAATTTATATCTTTTAAGTCGGCGACACAAATATTTTCGTAGGTTTAATTAGGCCTTGGAGTGTACAGAGTAAATAAGAAGGGACCTTACTTTGGAAATAATATTCATTTCTAGACCCCGCGCCGCGACCGGAGGGTTAAGTCTGACTGCTCGGATCCGCGGAGGGTTAACAATCCTCCCTTAAACGTCTCTCCGCGTTCACTTGAAAACTTTTCCGCCCGGCGACTCAACCGTACGGGGGCCTCGCAGGGAAACTTGGCGGCGCGACGAAGAAGCGCCGCTCGTTGTACACGAGAGCTCGTAAAGCCACGACCGGCGCGGCGCGGCGGCCCCGCGGGTTTATTGCCACTCCAGGCGGAATATACTCGGGCTCTCTTTCGAGCTTAATCGCGCGGCGCAATGAGTACGCGCGATTGTTAGTTACGAGATAGCCCGCCGTCGTCGACGAGAGAGCGGAAGCGGGACGGGGAGGGGGAGAGGACTGTTCTCCGTTCGACCGGTCGTAAAAACGAACGCCGACGTCCGGTAAACAACGCATCGGCGTCGGAAGTCACGGCCGCCGTAAAGAGTCGTTCCCGCGGGGCGTAATGAGTACGAACGCGCGCGCGGGCCGCGTCCAACCTGATCAAAATCGGGGCGCGACGTCGCGTAACGAGCGGCGCGATGAGAACGTACGGCGCGGTGGATGTTCGGCGTCGATATTCACGGGGGTTCCCCCGTTACCTCCGCGGCCGGGAGTATCTGAAATAATCGAGAGCGCGCGTCGCGTCGGGGGGAATAACCGTCAAGCCTAATCTACAATGTGCTCTCTGCGTCTAGGAACATTATACTCTGTAGCCAATAAATAGGTTTACAAAGCTCGTGCAAGGCGACAAATTGTACGTTATACGTTGTATAAATAATCGGGAGCGCGCGTCGCGTCGGGGAGAATAACCGTGAAGCCTAATCTATTGTACATTGTACGTTATACGTTGTCGACCAATTTTTTAAAGCGTTTTCATTTGCTCATGTAAAACCGAATATTTCTAGACGCACTTTCTAAAAATCAATCAGTGGATTGTCGCTGAAGCCAGTGAATAGTCACTGATTTGCAGTTGCAAGTAAAGGCCCGAACACGCCTGAAAACATTTAAGCAGTAAAACTTAAGACTTGAGGGAAATGGCCAATGACTGTCGAGAACGTAAGCAGCCAGTTTGAAACTAAAGCAATGCTGAAAATTGTGATTGGATGAAAGCTTAAGTTTTTTCGTGTGTTTCCAGCTTTCGCCACTGCGATTTTTCTGTGGTACGCTTATAACTGCAAATCAGTGACTGTTTTCAGTGATGCTTCACCGATTGATTTTTAGATAGCAAAGAGCACATTGTAGATTACGCGTAAATAAGACGGGAGCGCGCCTCTGCGACGGTATCGACGACGCGAAGCCGATGGCAATTGACGGGCCGAGGAAAAGCGATTACGCGCGCGCGGAGGCACAACGTTTCCAGAGAAGGAGAAAGAAAAAGGATAACTGTTGCGTCTCTGGGAGAGCGTAATCATTTAGGTGGAGTTTCACGGCGGGTGTATAATTAAATTAAACATTTCGCGTAACGTCACGCCCGTCGGATGAAACGCGACGCTCGGTGGCGATTGGCGATCGTCGAGAAAAAAAAAGTCGTAACGCATAACGAAATTTGTTCCCGCGCCATTTCGCGGACGCCGCTATTTTTCGCTCGGCTGCAAGTCGGAATGGCGGAGCTGCGGGAAATTTTCGACTCGTCCGGTTTATAACCGTATCAATCGCGAGCGATCAAACGACGCCGAATGCCCGTGGAAAAATAATAACCCGGAATGAATACCGTAATGGCGCGTCGTATAAATTATAAATTATTCTGGCGGGTTTACCCCGCAAATGAGAGTATAAAAGCCCGTCGATGTTTAATCTACAGCGATTCATTACGCGAATACAACGTCCACGGCGGGAGTTATGGGACAATAATCATAAATAAATAACGCGATCGACAGTAAATATCCACGTCAGGGCCGCGAAAAAAAATATACGCACAGCGACGCAAGCGCGAAACGAACGCGTGTTCACAGCCGAAAATAACGACGATACTCGCACGCGATACACGTAGACACGGAATGCGATCTGTCCCCTGTCGAAAGAATTCAAACCGACACCATCGAGACCTCGGTTTAACAAACTCGTCCGAATTAAGAGACGGCGGCACGAAACGCCGGTTCGCAACGGCAGGAAGCGGAAGAGAAACGATATTCGACACGTGTGCGTTTGTCTCGTCCCCTCAGGGAGGATCGATTCGCGCGCGATTCTCCGGACTTGGCGAACCCACGGATTCGAGCTCAACACTGCGGCCATTCGCACTCGGTGTCACACTGCACGTGCGCGTGCAAACGCACATCCCGGCGATTTCGATCGACTGTCGCTCGATGCTCTGTCCTGGAGGCAGGTGCTGTTAACGCGGAGGAAGGGAAAGGCACGTCCATCTGCGGCGCGTATCAGAGCTTCCGCCTAAGCTAAGACCTCCATAGATGCGTTGAATTGCGGCAACGCGCGCGGTAACGAATGAAAAGATTTCAATTTCAACGCAGACAGCTTGCGGCGAGCGTTTCCGATTGGTCGGTTTGCCGCGCGCGTAGCCGCGGCTCAACGCGCCTGTGGAGTCTTGGCTTTACACGACTCGCGCGTTGGTTTCCGTTTTCGGTCGAAAAGTAATGCGGCTAAAAATTCGTACTGAACCCCCGCAGCGGCGGCAGTCGACTGTACGAGCCGCGGCGCTCGTTGTTTACCTCGGCGTACGACGGCGATAGCGCCGGCCTCCCCCGCATCTCGAAACGCGTGAAATTCCGAGAATGACCTTCGTAAACACGGTGACGCGGTGCGTCGGTTACGGCGCGGCGTCACCGTGTTGTTTACCATTCGCGCGCCGAGGCTCGAGCCGTTCGTCCCGTCATTGTTTCTCGAGACGCGCGATCGCGAGGAGCGGCGGGAGGTGAGCGCGCGTCGTCTCGCTGTGAAAAATCAGGGCTCGTCAGTCGATCCACGCTTCTTCCTCTTTTAATTCGATTGACTCCTAACTTCGGCCTGAAGTCACTGCCGGCCCTCGTTACTGGTAAACTAGCAGTCGAGCCACGCGACTGCTTTCGCGATTCGCGGCGCGTACACGTTTTGTAGAGACTGCTCTCTTTATTATAAATGAGAAGGGAGAAAGGAGGAGAAGAGTACGTTGAATCACGTATGATATCAGGGGTGGCAGTTGTTTCCTTGGTAACGCCTTCGATTTGAGTGCGTCTTGACTCGGACCTTCCGTTGATTCTGCGCGATACTTTCGGCTGGGGAACGCGAATCAAACGATCCGAGTGATAGGCAAGTGATACATCGGTCGACCGTTCGTTAATAATCAATAACGTCTTTCATTTGTACGTATTCCGGTATTAAATTTCGAGCGTGCATATATTTTCCGTGACGTCTTAGGGCCGTGGCACACAAACGGTCTTAAGCAATAAGACGTAAGCAGTAAACGAATTGACCAATCATAGTCGAGAATATATAATATGGCTGCTATAATTCTCGACTATGATTCGTCAATTCGTTTACTGCTTACGTCTTATCGCTTACGGTCATTTGTGTGCCACGGCTCTTAGGCTGAAGTTTCGTTTGTTGCGCGACAAAATTTTAAACGCGTTGATTAACTGCTAGATAGAAAGTTTCTAAGTACTCGACAACTTTTCTATCCTGCAGCCAATCAAGGCGCTTAAAAGAATTTGTCGCATGGCAAATGTAAATCCGGCCTTACGGTCAATCGGCGATCGATACGATCCGCGCGCTACTTCACTCCGACGCTACCTCACATTTCTCGAGTGGTAACAAAATGGCGCTGGCGAAGTGGGTCGACGCCGGGCTTAACCAGCTCCGCGACGCGTTCCCTCAGTAAGTACGCTCAAATCGGTCTCGCGTTCGGCCGCGATCCAACATTTGTCGACCGCGTAACGTAAATTCGACGCCCGCGACTCGCCCAAGTGCGTACTCTGCGAGATTCGTTCGATCGGAGTCCACCGGGGTTCCGGCGCGTCGATCGTCTCCTCGGACGTTTCGTTCCGTGACGCGCGTATCTCTCCCGCGTTCGATTCGCGCGCGTCTACGCGCCTCATTCGCGACGTGTCGGACGGCGATCGTCGAGAGCGCGAGCCGTGCATTATTCGCCGCGTATAAGCGCCGGGAGACGCGCGCGGTGCAGCCGGGTGCAACAGGTGTAGCGTCGTCGCGACGCGGCGGGTGGCGCGCGAAGTCGCCGCGCGACCATTGTCGAATTTCCTCTCAGACGCACGCACGTCGGTTCGAGTAATTTGTCAGACGTCGCGACGTCGCCGGTTCCGCGGTCCCGTCGCGCGGGATTAGTGTCGGGAGTGCCGTGAAAAGTGCCGCGCGATCGCCGCGTCTCGCGACTAGTGCGCGTCGTAATTAGTCGCGTCTCGCGAGTCAGTTTTGTGCGAGTGATATGTGGGCGAGCCGTAGAGGAGCAACCGTCGTGCAGCTGCCGTCGGAGAGAGAGAGAGAGAGAGAGAGAGAGAGAGAGAGAGAGAGAGAGAGAGAG
>NW_011967195.1:1133289-1180266 GCF_000949405.1 Vollenhovia emeryi
AGAGAGAGAGAGGGAGGAGGAGGAGGCCAAGGTGGCGTCGGGCAACGGCGGAGCAACCGTGGGTGAGTAATTCGTATGTTAGGATCCATTTACACATATTCGCGACGTGCCGTATCAGTGCCGTTGTCAGTGATGTTCGTGATATATCAGTGACGGTCAATCACATCTGTCCGAGGGGTAAACCGCGGACCAAAACGATGTGCGCCGATGCCTACCGGTGTCCAGTGGGCATTTTATCTTGTTATCTTATTTGATTTTATTTATCTTGTTTCATCTGATTTCGGTAATACTGAAGGAGAGGAGCCTCGTCACTGGTTTTGTCAAACTGTCGAGTATTTAGAAATTTTGTGGTCAATCAACAATCGCCTAAACAATTTGCGACGAATTTTGTTGAAATTTTACCAGATTGTATATTGTTGCCTGTAAATCATGCAAGATTTACCCCTCGCGTATCCATCCGTGCAGTTTGGATTCAGTAAATCTATAGTTTAGCCTGTGACCTTTTTCTCTAATAATTTACATGTATATTTTCTCAAATTATCCGCTTGCGATCGTTTCGGTTATTTATATAAAATATTGTATCAGATGTTGCAAATGTTGGCTTATATACATATAAAAAAAAAGTTTTGAAAAGGACTTTTTCGGAAATTATACATAATCGCGCTTTTATTTATTTGGATGACAAATAAAGAATTCAATATGCGCGATAATTGTTTTGTGAAATATTGATTACTCCGAGCGCTGCTGTAATTTAAATATATTCGTTTGTTACAGATTAATATTTGTGTTCAACTCCGCTGTTGCGCATCGTACCGGTGAGTGCTAAATGTTTTTCTATTGTGATTTGAGGTAATGAATCCTTGCCTCTTTCTGTAAATGAACATTTTATGTAAAGCCGTTGCCTTCGAAATTGCCATTTTATTAATTATCATTGCATTAGTAACACCGGCCGTGGATGTGTGTGAGGGGAAATGCGACAAAAATAATTTCGAAAATAATTTCACGGGAAATTTAGTGAAAAATATCCTCTTGAAACGGGATTCGAGCGATTGTAAATACGGGTCGCAAAATCCGCGAATGAATAATTACAACGGTGTTAAATGTCAATGGTTATATCGCGCGCGATGGCAACTTTTATGCGTAAAAGGTAGCGACGCGAGTTTGAATGTCGAAAAACAGCGTGCAAAAAAGATAACGCGTTGATTTCAATCCGCGTATCTTAAATACCGATAAAAATATACTCGTAAAATTCATTTTGCGTGCGAGGACAAGGAAATGCACCGCGCAAGAATCGACTCGAATAAATCAAATATCCCGCAATAGGAAACTGAATTTTCCCGAAAGTTATAAAATTATTTTGAGTGTTTACGTACATATAAAAAAAGCGAGGGGAAACCGCTGACCAAAATCTTGTACCCCAAGGCCCGCTAATGCCCGGCGGGCATTACTTTATCTTATTATCTTATTTTATCTTATTTTATCTTTATAATGCCCCAGCAAGGCCTAATGCCCAAAATTATATAACCGCGCTTTCATTTCTTTGAAAGACAAATAAAGAATTCAATATGCGCGATAATTGTTCTGAGAACAGAAGCAAATCGTTCCCGACACATGCTCTACAGTTTCAGCGTACGATACCGCAAACCGAGTCCGAAAATTGAAATTGCCCGAATACGTTCGACGAGAATACGCTCTCTCCGTCCCGAGTGCGAAACGACACTCGAGCGGAAACTTGAAGAACGCCCCGAAAACGTCCAACGATCTTACGTCACCTCCGCCGTAGGTTTGTCGTAACATATTTCACGGGCTATCTCGGTTGCCCGCGCGTCACGCTCCAAGTCGCGGATTTATACGGTCGCACTTATCGTAACGCTTGTATTTATCGCGTGTACTTCCCTCCCCCCTCTCCCCCCCCCCCCCGCGATAGTTTGGCGCGGGCAGATTTCGGTGGATTTTACCGGAGGCCCCGAAAGACTACTCTGTCCCGGGCGTCCCACCCGAGGTCGGTTCTGCCCGCGAAAATGGGGTTAATCAGGGCTCGGGGGATGCATTGGTCATAACGGCGCGCGGCAGGCCACGTCGGACGTATGGGTTCGTTAATAAGAGTGTTTAATTGCCCGGGACTCGGGCGATAGCCGGCGATTACGGGGATAAGTTGGATATCCTCGGTGTCCACCGATTCGGTTGTCCAACCGAAAACACCCGCGCGCGCGCGCGTAAGAGCGCGATTGTTCTTCCGTCAAGCCCGCTTCGTCATCTCGCCCTTCTTCCCACTGCGAGTCCCGCGTCGCTTAATGCGCGAGGCACATACATAGGTACAAGTGTACTTCGCCGCGGACTTTTTGCCGGACGGCGAGATTTATCACGGGGGAGTATATCAAATGGCGAAACTCCAACTTCCGAGCGGCGCGAGAATTCGCCGGCGGTACGACCTGCAGTTTATGTAAAGCCCGGATCTAGGCCAAGCAAATGAACCCGGACAAACACGAACGAATAACTTGCTTCGAGGAGTGCGAGCGACATGCCATTGGAATAGCGAGCGGGTATTGCGCGTTCGTGTTTGTTTGCGTTCATTCGCTCTGAATCCGGCTCGAGAGATCCCGTCGCCGGCGCGAATGTCCGTCGCGAAAAAAGATAATTTCATTTCACATCGAATAAAAGAAAGGGAGACGGGAAAGTATTAGACGCGTTTCGAAAACAGCGGACTCGAAATTTTCTGGAATGGCGCGCGGAGAACCGGGGCATGACTGTAGGTCGCGTTCGACAAACAGATCCGTTTATAGAACGACATCCGGGTAATCCATCGGTTGCACCGTCGCCCGTCACAATTAGCCATGGAGAACACTCGGTGGTTAATGACGCAAGCCTAGAACTGAAAGAGGAGATCATAAGAGCAGGTCGGGGGGAAGGGAAGGGGAAAGGCAGTAATAAAGGGAGATCAAGAGGCGATGTGCGTATATATTTTTTAATTAAAATTGTGTAAAGAAAAGGGAAGGACAAAGCCGAAGGGGGGGCTCGATAGAAGGTTATTATCGTGCGTCGGGAGATACAAAGAGTAGAGAGGGAGGAGTGAAGAATTTTAATAAGAACTACCGTGTATCGATGAGAGCTTAGGGATAGCAAAACGCGGATAAACTCGCGTACGGTATAGGATCGTTGCACGTGGGATTTAAGATTGCCGTGGCACACAGAAAAACTTCAACATTGAAACTTAAGCAGTAAGCGAACCGATCGCAGTCGAAAACCTGAGCAGTCATTTTGAAACGTGAGCGACGCCGAGAATTCCGTATGAAATTCTTCCTGCTTTAAGATTTTTGCGCGCCACGACGCTAAAGGCTCGAACACGAGAAAAAACTTAAGCAATAAGGTTTGAGACTTAAGGGAAGTGACCAGTGACAGTCGCGGACGTATGCAGCTATTTTGAAACGTGCGCGACGCCGAGAATTCCGTATGAAATTCTTACGTCTTGAGTTAGAAATTTTTACAAGTTCTTCCCGCTGAAGATTTTGTGCGTCACAGCGCCAAAGGCTCGAACACGAGAAAAAACCTTAAGCGACAAGATTTAAGACTCAAAGGCAAGTGACCGCGGCGACAGTCGAGAACGTAAGCGGCCATTTCGGTACGTAAGCGAGGGGACTTCCGTATGGTTGAAATTCTGGTGTCTTAAGCAGTAAGAACTGCTTAAGGTTTTTGTGTGCCACGACTCTAAGTCCAGCCGCTCGCGAGAGATCGGGGGGGCCGATGATCAACGAGCCGACGAAGGAGCCGGGTATACATTTCTGAAAGCAAGTGGCACAGGAGCGAGCCACTTCTCAGCGAAATCGTACATATATGTATATATACGAGTACGTTCTATAAAGTCATTCGATTCTAAGGCTCGGAAATGTCCAACAATAAGCTTCGCACGTACGTACGTGCACGATCGCGCGCACACGTGTGCACGTCGGCGTAGCTCAAATGAGGTACTCGGGAACACGTGTGCCGGCCGGTCGGCCGGCTGGATACGCCGGGCACTTTAACGCTCGTGCATTCTCGGCGGTAATGTGCGACGAAATGGCGGTCACCAGAACCGATCGTCGCACCCTCCCCCTCTCGATTTTTCATCACTCGCGTCTCTCGCCGTTCTGATTATTGCCGTATTTTCGAATTCCGGATGCGTGCGAGCGCGTGAACGCTTTAACGCCACTCCGGGCCGCGCCAGCTGCCGTCGCTCGCCTTCGTCCCTGGTCTTTTTTTCCCGTCGTTTTTTTGTCCTATCAAAATCGAGCTAATAATTGCCGCGGATTATAACGAGACTCGCCGAAGGGGAAATAAGCGCGAATGCGAAATGACGAGTCCCGGCCGTCGGGCTGAATGTCGAAATTATTACGGTGTAGTATTAATTTACTGTATTGTGGTCTTTTATTTCTGCACTGAGATTCCTAATTCTTGAATTCGATGACGTCGTCGCGCGCGCGTGCGCGCGCCGCGACTGCTAACGATAGATTGTTGTTGCACCTGAAATTCTGAACTTTTCATTTAATCATCTCTTGTCGTACAACTTTATAAACTACTTGGTCAGAGCGGGAATGCTGTTAAGCTAATGTAAATATGTTTGGCATTACGATACGCGCTTATACACACCAGAGGCAAATCCTCGCAAAATCGCCATTTCCCGCGCAACACGACTCCACTTGCAATTTTCCTCCGCGTTGCTCGGCGAACACTTTTTTTTTTCTCCTCT
Source organism: Vollenhovia emeryi (assembly GCF_000949405.1). Lineage (NCBI taxonomy): Eukaryota > Metazoa > Arthropoda > Insecta > Hymenoptera > Formicidae > Vollenhovia > Vollenhovia emeryi. The sequence goes on from NW_011967195.1 coordinate 1,138,013, forward strand.
TTCGTTTCGGTTACACCGGGGCGGCGCGCCGTGGGCGCGCGGTGAAAAGTTAAAAAATATTTGAAAGAGCCGCAAAGCCGAAGAAATATTCCGGCCGTAGATAGTTGCAAAATCCTCCACAATAATTTGAGACTTAAGGAAGTTAAACAGGATCTACATTGGCTCGAAAGCATTCCCGTAGGTTGGCATCCGCAGGGCGAGGGACGTGCGGCAACTTGCGAGAAACGAGATCTAAGTACTCTTAAGAGCCCCGCGCCGGTGTTTACTTTGCCGCGAGGAGCACCTGCAAAAATATCGGGAATATCGCAGCCGCGTTACTGTCCGCTCTGATCCTGCTACGATAGATGCATATTGGTATTTCGTCGAGATTCACAAGTAGACCGATCTGCTAATCCCATATCCCGCCGGTGGTAGCCTATTGTTGTGGCGTATCTTTTGTATCCACTGTGTTTGGTGCATTCACGTTGCTATTCTAGTCAATGTATAATGTTAAAAGTTCCGTGTCACTCGCGATATCTGCTGTATGGTGCACGGCAAAAAATATACACGAAAGAAATTATTACATATACATCTACAAAGTATCGACGTAAAAACAGATGGCTATCTTCTATGATTATTTCATGTTACAGCTATACGAATGCGCCGGCACATTCGTCTCTTTTTGCGAGATTCTTCAATTTATATATTTCTATATACATTTTTATTGGACGTGTCGATATCTTGTAAAAATTTTTGAATTTTTATTCATTTCTTCAATTCAATTTAATTCAACTGTTTAATTTAATTCATTTTTGCGAGAAAAACACGAATTTCTTTTATCGCGACATATATTAATCTTTCGCACATATATTTACATAAATAATTTAATTTTATTAAAAATGTAAAAAGCTGATAGAGTCGCACCGAAGTTCTATCACAATAACTGTACTGTGTCAATATTTCTCTACGGCGCTGTATGCGTTTATTCCAATCAATTTATTTGTGCGGGACTGTCGCGCGAGTCTATATAGATATACGTAAATAAAATATAATAGTTCGTACTACGTTTTGACAATGTGTTCCAGCTGGGAGGGAAGAAATGCGAGAACAAATTAGATCCGCGAAAAGAAAAAAAAAAGATATATCTGTTAGTAAACCTTGCATCTCGCGTGTATGCAACAATTTACTCTCCGCTTTCCCTTCTCGCGTAATCGGATGCTGTAAATATCAGTAGACGCGCGGTAATTATCTCCTGCTCGCAAGTTAAGTCAAAACTTGCGAGTAACACGATTTAGAATAGCACGGTCTTCTGGACTACATCCTATTCGCGCAAATTATCTAGTAAATACCGAGGTAGCCTTAAACGCCGACTCTCCGGAAATCAGCCTGACTGTTATTAAATTTTCGTATGCGCGCTATCGTAATATCTACGATATCTACACTGGAGAGGTACATTGGAGAGGTAGACGGCGAGAGAGAACGAGTAGGTGGGGGGAGAGAGAGAGGGGGGGGGGAGGGATGGGGTTAAAACAGCCAGGTGGGTGATATTGCCGACTTGTTCATACAGTTACCAACACATGGCGCTGTTAATCACATCGAATTACAACACATGCAAGCAATGCATTTTGAGATATGCGAATCTAGTTAGTCCACTGCTGGTGTTAATGCACAGCGCGGAAGTAGGGGAATTGGGATACATCGTTTGGGCGCGAATTGAATGCTGTGTACTCTATCGTTTATGACCGAGGGTATTGCGTTTTGCTCGCGTGCCGCAATATCGCAAAAATAGCGAAACGCACGACCGCGGCCGGGTTGGTTTTGGGACATTTCGGGACAGCGGATACGTTATTTTCGCCCGAATTTGCGTAAAAGATGGCAACGAATGTGTATCTGCGGTTGGAATTAATTTCTTTCGCCAATGAACCCGCGAATCCGGACAGCGCCAATTGCAATTGTGTATTTTTAAACGCGTCACCAATTTTTTAAGTCGCAACTTACGCATTGCAGCAGCCGGAAAATTTATTGAGCGGAACACTTTTTCGCTTTGCAACGATAATTTATATTTTTTATAAACCGATCCAGTTAAATTGACGCACTTGTACGTACAGAGTAAAAGCTTTTTTGTATACCGCGACTACGCACGCGCACTCATTAACAGAAATATGCATATGTATTTCCCCCCCCCCCTCTCTCTCTCTCTCTCTCTCTCTCTCTCTCTCTCTCTCTCTCTCTCTCTCTCTCTTTCTCTCTTCCATGGATATTATATCATGTCCTGTGTGTATATTAACCTTTCCGGTGTCACAGAATCGGAATGCAAAGTGGTTGCAGCTGGTTACAATCTGCTGGCGCGTCAATAACACCTGATGAAATTTAGCAGATGACATTTCACACTATCGCGTGATAATATATTATAAATCGAAAATTCTAAATTACCGTAAATTATTTTACGTTAAATTTGTAGAAAGTGCTTAAAAATGTAAATACGTTGCTAAGCGATGTAAATATATTTGTGAAATTGGGATATATATATTTATGAAAAGGAGGACGAGCACCTTTCGTACTTGTCGTTCATGCATCACGAACGAAGAAAGGCATTACGGGCATTAAGTCTGAAGTGGTTAAATAGAAAAATTCGTCCTACAGAAATTCCGACAGATTTATCTCCCCGGAATACTTTTCAAGAATAAAAGTCCATCCAGGGAAAGGCTTAAGATCGGGGTTAAAGGGAGCCCGGTGAACATCTTGTTACTCCGCGTACAATCGTCGAAACGATTAAAGGCACAGTCCTAGGCATCGGTGCATTCTCTCTCTCTCCCGTTGTGCTCGCTGCTCGCAAACAATAAACACTCCGCTACCTGGCCAGTTATCTCCATCGATTCGGCGCACGGACCAGCGCGCGACAGAACTCACGGAAACGAACGCGCGTACATCCCTTAAGCCCTCATGTACTCCCAGGACTAATCAGATGAGATTTAATCGTTGATCCGCTCGGGCGATATTTGTGCTCCGTAAGGAGAATGTCGCCGACGGGATTGAAAAGGGCAGTTAATAGACGACGAGACGGAAGGGCACAGGGAGCAAAAAAAATCCGAGAGAGAGAGAGAGAGAGGAGAGAAAGAGTGGAGGAAGGGTGGGATTAGGGCTTAACTCGCCAACGTTGTCGTGTCGTACGGGAAACGGACGGGACGAGGGCGCGTCTCAAGATTTCCTCCGCTTGTTTAAAAGGTCGTGGAACGACGCTGAATCGCCATTGTACGCGCGCGTACGTGAATGCATGCGCGAGCACAAACGCGCACACGCACGCACGCGGCCCCGAGGAAAACACAAAAACCGCGCTGCCACGTAGGTAGATCTCGTCTCTCGCGGAGAGAGCGACCCCTTTGGCAGAAGAATGCCGAAGATAAAATCGCGCAACCCCTGCAACCCCGGCGCGACCCCTCGCTAAGGGCGGTGCGGAGCCCTCGTTGTACGCTCGCGCGGACCCGTGTCGTTGTGTGTACGCGTTCTGGGCCGCTGTAAACGACCGAAAGCCAGGGCGAGGCCAACACCGAGGCGCCAGCCACCGATAAACGTACATGCACGCTTACACGCGCGCGAGTCCCTCGGTATCCCGAGACCATCTTCGGATCTCTTCCCGTCCCTCGCTTCGTTGTCGTTCCCATTTCCTTACCCCTGCTCCCCGTCCCGCGGCCCCACTCCTTCCCATTCTCTCATCTGCCTCTTCGCCGGTTTTCTCCCATTTTGCCCGCGCAGGGTTAGTTCCTTGCTATTTTTGAAGCTTATCCCATACGGAAAGTATGTGACAGTTTAGTTGGAACGAGTGGCACATGGGACGTGGCGAGGGGGAGACCCTGATTCTTCGCGGCCTGCTGACACAGCCGACGGCGTTCCTTCGCGCCATTGTGCGCGACACCCGCGTGGAGTTTTGAAAGTTTAATAGAGTTGTACTCTCGGCGACGGGAGCGGCGTCGATGGATATGACGATCACAACCGCGTCCCGCTGTAGAATCTAGAGGGGAGGAACGGGGTTCGAAGAAAGATGATAGTTTTTCCTTGAGCAGGTTGCGGCATTCCCCCTTCACTCCTCGATTCATTACGAGGGGCTGGAGTGTGGCGCTTCTCTTAAAGTTGATTGTTAATTAAAAGGAGCTAAACAAAAGAATCTCGCAAAGGCTTAAGGCTAAAAAATCTGACGGGAAGCGGTTTTCTATTGCATTTGTTCATATTCTAAGGTCGCTTTTATCTCTCTTTTCAATTCAAAGAGATTTTTTGTGCAAAACCACAAGAAATAAAAGCGCAAATCCAATATATACCATAAATATTTCTACGGTAACACACGTGAAGTGTGTTACGTGTCAAATTTCAAAACGCGAAGTATTATTGAGCAGTATGAAAAAAAACCCTTTACACTTTTATTAAATTTGCAAAAAAAAAGAAAAAGAAGATGAAGCAAAATAGAATTTCAAGCGAAATGTGTAATAAAAAGAACTTCGTCGCGTATCACATATAAAGTTAAGTCATAGAGATATATACGGTATAATTTTACGAATTAACTCTCGCACTTAAATCACTTGGTTTTCTATACGATAGTGTCGTACTTGTGACACTTGCAGAAATACTTTTCATTTTGAAAGGACGACCATAAGTAACTTGTGTTTAACGTTTAACATTTAAATATAGACATTGCTGTTTCATTCACCTAGAGTTATTATGCCGATAACGTTTAAGCCACGCAGCCATAAAGCAGGCGGAATAATTCATTATAATGGAATTTAATTTTATCATATTTTTGTTGAAGCTGCAGATAATAATTTACTAATATTCAGGCAATATAAATTTTAACTGTGCGTGACGCGAGGTAATGGTATTGGTATAGCACCATTCGCAGCTGATAATGAAATAAAAGTGAGGAAAGTTAAAGCAAGTAATAACGCGCAGAAAAAAAAACCGTAATTAATATGAGACTCGTTATGATTTCTCGAGTAATTACTTTCTATGTGTTAGTCTATCGTAGTTTTTCTAATTGCCCCGTGAATGTTTTACAAATCACGTCGCCCGCTAATTTGCATCTCTACTCTTTCCGCTCTCTCGTTTAAATCACGATTTGAAGTTGCGCGAGCGTTCCATTATTTTGCGTCATGTTCCACATTCGGCAAGAAATATCGATCCTGGGATTTTTCTATCTAGAAGCGTATGTTATCATAGGCAACCGAGTGACCAAATTCGATGCTAAATGCGGACTATCAATGCAGTTTTTATAGAGACATAAAGCTATGCGCATCGCGCAACACACGCGATGACGACTGCATTGACTGATACATTCACGTATTTTTTTCCGCATTGCACGTTATCTTTAACAATTCCAGATTTACACAATGCCTCGAAAAAAATTTGTTGCAGCTCCGCGCAAACCTTTATTCGAAAAGCGCATAGCGTCACATAAAAAAATACCCCAGTATCCCAGAAATATTCGTGTTTTTCGTGAAAAATATGTTTATAAAAAACAAGGGAAAAAAAATATTCCCGTTTCGAAGGCGCATCATGCGTCCGTTCGTTCTCGTTTCCGTCCTCGATTCGCCTCGTATCGTGCGCCACCGCCACGCGAGATCCTTAACAATCGCGGCGAACTTTTCCGCACCGTGGGCCCTAACGTGTGAGCGAGTAAAGTTCTCGGTCTCTCCAAGGAGCGAGGCGATCGCGTAAAAGTGATACTCCGTTTCTCTCGGTCTCTCCCTCTCTCTCTCTCTCTCTTTCCCTAGACAGGGCGGACGTATATTGCGATGCCGGCTCTAAACTTTGGACCGGCTCGACGAAAACTTTTTTATCCACTCCGAGAGTCGCCAGACTTGAATTTTTTTACGAGCGCGATCGTCGGGGCTATCGTAAAAGTTGCCCGGGCCATCGAACTTGCGTTGCGGCGGATAAGGAACCACTTGGGTTGTCGGTGGTCGGTCCGCGGGGCCGTAGCGTAAATAATTTCTGGCTCTCCGGGCGAAACGCGGGGGACAAATCAGCGAAATCCAGCCGCGCGCTTTCATGGGGCACGCCACCCCTCTCCGTGCCCGTATTATCTACGGGTACGAGACGGTGGCGGTGGCTGGTAAGAGGATCTGAATAATGCATGAAGTACGTTTCATTTTTCTATACCACCCTGCCGCGCGATACAAAGTTCCCGTCCCCGAGGACCCAAAACAAGCTGCAATCTCCGGCAGTCGATGCTTTGTAATCCGTGTGATTTATGGTGTGAGATTTCGACTGAAAAGAGAGTCGCGGGGCCGCGCGGACGACCACGGTGTGGTGCAAGGAGCCTCGACGATATCGCGGACGATAAGAATCGAATTCGGCGCAGCGAGCGTCCCGCGTTGTCGCCGTAATCGCGCCGGTGCATCTCCGGAGCGTCTCTCGAACGACGTCCGCGATTAGTATCGAGAGTTTCGCTGCCTTTGCGTGCTGCAGCCGGAGGGACCGAGGGAATCCCGGCTCGCCGGGATGGACGCTCGCGCGACTCCGCTCCGACGTTTCCAGTTCGGGACGAGTAAATCCTCTTTGGAGAAACAGCGAAACGAATTACGGTGCCGGCCGTAATAATACGGTTACAGATAAACGCTTTCAAGTTAAGCGCATTTAGAATTACGTGACTGCTTGGTCCCGGGCTAGGAGTGTATATGTGCACCACCGGAGCACACCGTGTACGCGCTTAGACCGTGTTGTGAAATATTGCGTGCGGGGACGCGAGCATAATTTCGCGCCGTGTTAACAGGCGCCCCTGTGTTTTCCTACGGCTGTTTCAGTTTAATATTTCGTTAGTCGGAGGGTACCGCGCGCGCGCGCGATGCGAATGTCGCGGCTCTGCGGGCGAGGCCTATTAATTTGAAATAAACGATGTAAGCGAATGAAAAGACGCATTAGTTACAAATGCGATATCTCCTCGCGATTTAACGCACGATAATACATAAGTACACGTCCCACGCTGAAAAATAATTCTAGGTAAACTTGTGAGATGCATATAGCAAAACATTTGTGGAAAAATTTGGTCATTGTTACTGAATTTGATAATAATAGCAAATTGTTTAGTAATAATTATAAACCGAGGGGTAAACCGCTGACCAAAATCATGTACACCGACGTCTACTGATACACCCACAGAAAAAATTCCGGATCCAATGCTATTACACTTGTATGTATCATAAAATAGGAGCGATATAGCGTATTTCTTATAGAGAAAGGAATATTTTAATCTCAAATGAAAAATTCTAAATATCGTGCGTTGTAAGATGGAGGGAAAATTTATTCTAAACGCAAGAATATATAAACTTACGTTTATATAAGTTACTCTTGCCTCCATCTCTTTTAATTCGATAGAGGAGAATAAGAATTATTGCTTTTATTTCGATATTGTCTTATTTTTATACTAAATGAGGTTGTGATTAGTATAAATGCGTCAAGAATATTTTTTGTCTCGGTAACTGAAATCCTTTCCGATTTCATCTTATTCATCTTGTTTCATCTTTGCCCCGGCAAGGCCTCATGCCGAGGGGGAAACCTCTGACCAAATCTTGCGACCCACTAATGCCCAGTGGGCATTACTTTATCTTATTATCTTATTTATCTTGTTTTATCTTATTTTATCTTACTTTATCTTATTTTATTTTACCTTTATAATGCCCCAGCAAGGCCTAATGCTCAAACTAATGGCCAAAATGGCCTAGTAATGCCCAGTAATGCCCAGTAATGGCGCAAATCTGTACACCACAATGCCCTCAACGATTTACCCTCGTCTCATGCCCAAACTTGTGCCTAATGCCTTGTAATGCCCAGTAATGCCGCAAATCTGTACACCACGATGCCCTCAGCGGTTAACCCCTCGTTATTAACATTTTGAACGAGCAAATGTTGCATTTAGAGTTGAGCCAACTAAATTCTACAATGTTTAAACTTGAACTAATTTATACGTCATAATAGCCTATGCGTTTAGTTGAAACTATTTCACCATAGAACCAGGTAACATTAACCAAGCTTGGATTATTATAACCAAGCCCTTTTTTTTCCGTGCACGATTTATCTCGAAAAACATAATAAATTCCGAATGGATGCGTAAAATAAAAATGTGACGATCGGCGAGCCAAGTATAACGATTAGCGTTGTATGCGACTTTTATGGAAATTTCAGACAGTTACGGTTTACTGTCGACAATAAAGGGTCGGTGGGAAATAAATCCCGGTATATATTGACTATAGTAAATATTTCTGCGTACATTCAGCTTTATATATGCGACAAACGTGCGCGACATTTTGAGAGATCACAGCCGGCGATGAACGCCCGCGACGAAAGGGAAGGCAAGCCGGTCATCGACTAATTGTAAGTCGTAATAATTCCAAATTGCAATAACGCGCGCGCTTCCAATTACACGGTTCTCCCATCTGGCGCGCCGCACGCGAGTGCAGCGAATTGAAATTACGGCGATGACGTTAATTCGGCGTTTAATAAAAGGAAAGTTTCGTTTTAATCCATCCGCGATGAAGGCCACTTTGTACAGAGTAAAGTAAAGCCGACGGTAATAAACGGATTAGAGAGTATTCGTATAATAGCGGTGGATAAACGGCAGCAATTAAGTGCATGCCGGTGGAAACCATTAAAAACGTATTATTAGAAAAGTGATATAAATGTGTGACGTCGCCGCCAAACCGATGCGAAGGAAACATTCATGCTCTATTCTTTATTTATGCCGCTTGTCGCAACTAAATACGCGAATTGTTAGCTGGATTTTTATAATAAAGCGATGATTACTGTTTCATGACAACGCATGATTAAGTCATCGCGCAGATGACAAATAATTTCATTGTTTAACGATTGAAGAAGAAAACTGACATAAAATCAACTTTAGATTGGCATTGCAAAATCAGTATTAATATCGTAGGTTTAATTTTTTTTTATGTAAACGCACCTTTTCGAGTTTCGGAGTAAGAGCGAAAGACCTTCCGTCAACGTTTTGATGATGAAAGATCGTTTTCGAGTGCGAATTGCCGTAATGAAGAAATGAAGACGTAGTAATAAGAGGATCACGAGACGATACGTCATTCCGCGTAGCTTTTTTTGGTCGCATCCCGATCTTTACTTTTTATCTTCCCGTCGAGTAATAAATTTGGCAACAAATTGCGAGAACACAGCTTGGCCTCGGAGGGTCTTCCAGCGGCGGTGGGATGAGAGACGAGCCAGTGTTGCCGCGCTTTAACTGGCTCGTAAGCGGGACTTCAGTTTACCACGATTAATGGCCGAACCCGCACAGGTGACGGCATTAATGGCGGTAAGTGTTCCAAACTTGCTCGATTTTTGTAATTAAATCCGGACGAGAGCGATACGTAACGAAATGTTCGATACATTAATTTTGGTTGGGGTCGCGCGCATACCCGCGACATAGTGGGCCGTGAAATACCCCGGCGCATATTCGCGCTTGATTTCAAACCTTTGGCCGCACGCTGCGTCAAGGGACGCGTGGACAAACGATGGTATTAATCATGCGCGTGCACGTACGTTTCGAGTCGAAATATCAAACACAATACGCGCGCGAGGGGCGGCAGCGAGATGAAAAACTGCAGAAAATATCGGCCGACTATGGATTTTGGATTTCCAGTTTTCGAGCGGATAAGAAAGATTTAATTCGACGTGCACTGAGATTGAGTGGAGCTACGGTTAAAATAAATATTTCGTAGCTAAAACCAAAAGCGGCGGACGAGATTTACAATTCGATTAACTGATTTTCGTAAAGACGATCACGCGTTTATATCCCGAATACGCTCCGGTTTATTTGCGACACGAGCAGTATCTTAAAAAGGAGTTTGATTTATCAATATCGCTTGAAAAATAACAATGTTAAATTCCCCGGAAGTAACACTCGGATATGCGATATAACTAAAAGTTGTACATCGACTTGCACTTTAGAGGTGGTCGATATAAAATGAAATGAAAATGCATTTATCCGGACTTCTCGAGGACGCGGGCGCACGGTCGGCAGACATTAATCATCGCTATACTGTCAGAATAAACAATGAAAACGTGCGGGTAGGCGCTAGGGGCGCAGTCGCGTCGCTAATTACAACGTAAAATGATATCTGGAAGAAGAGCGGGGACGAGGTACAACGGTCAGAGTTTATTGGAATTGGAGAGCACGGGCAGAGCCCGCCAATGCGCCGCGCGCGATTTCGGGCTGTATAATTGTGTGTGCCTGGCTGGCGCTACGCGACGGTGAGTCTTGGCTTTAACGCTATTTGCGATAAATTGATTGCCGATAATTTAATAAACTCCGCGTCAATTAGACAGCGATTCGGCTCACGACAATAAGGGGCTTAATTTCAAAATAGCCGTAAAAGCGTTACCGCTCGACGTGTCCGCCGAATACAGTTTCGATTTAATCCGGAAACGCGACCGAATGGGAAAAATGAGTAGCGGTACGCGACCGCGAATCGCGATTGCGATGTACCCGCGTATGCGCAATCGCGTTCGCGTAATTCGCCGCCCAAATCCTGGCGGATTAATTGGCAACGCAATTAATTTCTCTGCCGCCTAAACGCAACTTCGCCCCCGCCGCTCCCGCTAATCGGTATTACCGATCTGCCTGTCACGCACGCCGCATTATTTATTGCCAATTAGGTGTAACATTTGCGCGGCGCTCCAATTTTCTTGCCGTCTTACGTAATGGCCGAAACGCAATATCCATGAAGATTGGATTCCCGGCTCACAAAAGAAACGAACGAACGAGATCGATGGGAAGACAGTTGGACAAAATGGAGTATCGTTATAATCCGCGGTACTTGGCTTAATCGCTTAATCAATAAAATTGCCGCTCGTATTTTATTCCTCAGCTATTTATAATTCTTTACAAGTAAATCCCATTCGGGGGTGGACTTTTCGGGTTTCTTACGGTCGAATCAAAGTACGTATTAAGGGCTTTGAAAATTCTACGTAAGTACTTCTGCCTAGTAAATTTTGTCAAATGGTTATCACAATTAATTTTGGGCAAGAGAGCTTTCCCATTGCACAAGAGAGCATATAAGAGCACTTTTTACTGTATTGATATTTTCAATTAAATATTTCGTGCGTAGACGTTGGATTCGTTCGTAAATGTATTAATCAGCCGCAAAAGTTGCTCGCTCGCAACTAATAAATTTCGTTCATAGACAGTTATTGCAGCTCGCTTACGATCTCGCGTGTTATGAAGGGAGAAATTATATAAAGTTGAGAAGTCGAGCTAAGAATGAGACCGTGAGCGAACTCTCATGTCTCTCGTACCCCTCTCTCTCTCTCTCTGTTTCTCTTGCTTTGTCTCGCTCCCTCTGTGGAAAACTTCGAAAGTCTATAAAGTGCACGTCCGTAATACGAGCGGGATTTATTGTACGAGATACACAGAACGCGCAGGCATAGAATACGCGTGAGATAATGCACCGAGCGCAAATAAAGCAAACGGAAAAATCGAACGGGTCCTCGGAGGACGGCGGAGCACTTTAATTTCGCTTGTGATTGGCAGTAATAACTTTTTCTCCGTCTCCCTTGTGGGAATAAATGGAAGATTGAAAGGAGTAAGTAATAAGATAAGTCGTGTAACGCGTAAAATGATATCAAGACGCTGCGCTGTAACTGGCCACCGCATGTTGTGCCATTATACGTCATACAGCAACGGTGGAACTTTAAGTGTTTTAAACGACATTTCAAGAAAAACAAGAGGCTCTGTAGTTGAGAGTGATTTAAACTTCATAAAACTGATTGCGAGATCGAGACGTCTCGATAGCTTCGTACGTCCGTTTCAAATTGTATACCTCTATCCATTGTAGTTTTCACATATCATTAATTTCGATTGTCAAAGACCTCAGTCTGAGAGAAGTGCCCCACATTAACATAAAAGAACAATTATTTTGACCAAGTGTAGTGACAAAGAAGGCAATGAAATATAATCAAAGTATCCTGAACTAATTTTTTGGCTTGGAGAAAGAAAAAGGGAAAGGGTAGACGGTAGGAGGCTAAAGGATGCGCCGCTATCGGATCGCGCCTCGTCAGCAATTAGCAAGCGTAATTAATAAATCTGAGAGCGAAACAAGGAAGAGAAAGTGAGGGCGTCGAGTCGTCAGCCGCGCAATTTTCTCGTTAGCCGCCGGAGAGAAAGGGGGGGGGGAGGATGAGGAGGGAGAACGAGAAGTTACGACCAAGTTAAGCGGCCGGGATCGATCGGCGATTACGATCGCGATCCACAAAAGATAGCCCGTCGGCGCAGCAACGACGGCTGCGACGGCGACGGCATTATGAGCGCGCGTTTTGCAGCTTTACGAGCCCGGGCACTTTGTCATCGACCGCGCAGCATTGACGTTTCGCGAAACAAGCCCGTAATAATTTATAAGGGAGCCACGAAGCGATGCGTGCCGCAATCATCTATTCTACGAGAGGGCAGGGAGGGGAGGGGAAAGAGGGACGAGAGAGAGAGAGAGAGAGAGAGCGAGAGAAAGCATCAGAAACGTTTACCAATAGCATGTTTCACGGGGCGGTAATGACACCATGAATATGTATATACGCACCGGGGTGGATGAGAGACGGAGAGCGGCGGCTTGCCGCGGTCGTATACGGGGTGTTCCCTTCGTGTCGCCGAAGAAAGGCAAACGGGACGGACGCGTCGATGTGTCGGCTCTGCCGAGAGCATCTATCGAAAATCTCGAGGCACGTTTCGCACAGCCAGTCACTTCCCCCCGTGAGGCAACTGTTGAGCGCGGAACGTGCAGTACCATGAAATCTGGTATACGCACCGGGTATAATGAGCGCACCATTAATCTCTCATTACGTCATGAATGTAGTTGGCGATAACACCGATTAATCACGACTCCTACGCGGCTCGCGATCGTATACGCGGGTCCGACGTGGAGCGGGCGATGCGTTTCATGCATTTTCTCGTCTCTCGTTCCTGCGTGCGCTCAATTAACGCACGTTGGACGAACGAAACGGGACACCGTTTACGTGAGGGACGGCGGCGGATCAAGAGAGGGCACCGCTCAGACCTTGGCTCCGAAGGACTTAAGCGGGATGACGAGGAAATGGGCGTGTCCTTTCTACACTGTAAAACAAACAAGACCCGTTAATGATGCGAGCTGCTAGTTAGACGAGATCAACGCGGCCTCTTCTCCTCCGCCCTCTCTCCTACCTTCCGTCCCTCCTCCCGCTTTGCATAGGAATTCGTTTCACGTCATTCACGTTGCATTCTTAATACAACGCCGCGGGCGCGGGGTGGTTTTCATCGAAGCTGCTGCCGCCGCCGTCGCCGTCGCCGCCATTTCCCCGCAGCATCCGCAACCGTACCACAAGCCGCCTCCTTCGGACTGAGACTCATTTGTTAGGGGACAGGGTTTTGAAATTAGACTAGCAAACTAATCGTCTCGTCAGAAATAGCTGCCTGTCGCGCTCATCGTACGCGCCGCGTTATCAGTTCGCAATCCTCGGAATCGTGCCGAAAGCCCGGAGCGCTATTGCGATGATTGAAATTCTGATAGCGCCGATTAGGACGTTTGTACGACTGTCTGTTGTGAATTATAGAGATTGCCGCAAACGCCACGAGCAACAGCGTGTAATATTCCGCATAAATTAGAATGAATTAACGTGGATACACGCTGGGAAGAAGCAGGATTGCTTAAAACTCGAGCCTGCCGGGAGCCGCTGTTGAAACGGCCGAGATCCCCGACCCGGTTGTTGTCGGACGATAAAAATCTCGATAATAGTTATCAGGAAATAAAACTCTCGGGAACTCATTTCCAGGGCAAATTTCTTTCGCGAAAGTAATCCTGGAGTTGATTAAAACCATAATCGTGACAGTTTTATTCTCCGATGGCAAAAATCTGTTCTCTCGAAAGCGAAAATCTTGGGCGGTTATGTTGAACAAAGAGTAATATTATTTAGCGTTTATGTATTCGCAAGCTACCACCGTTTAAGCGATACGTTCTGACCTGCGATTTTTCATCCATTAACTTGCATTAATTCTTTCGCTTTCTCATCCCTGCACACAAAGAAAACGATTTCTTTGGATTTAATCAATTTTGTTGTATCCAAACAAATCATTTGTTTGAATTTGTTTGAAACAAGAGGTATATTCTCTGCGATATCAATGATATTATTGTTTTATTCAAGCAACATTATCGTTTGAGAGAGAAGAAAATATGTGAGAAAAATGTACATACATCTTTTTTCCTCTACATTATAATTTTTTCTTCATTAAAAGAAGATGAGCACTGAATTAGTACACTATGTTTAGCTATAAAGAATAGACCATTAGATGATTAGCATCTGCTGATGCAGTCGCTTATATGTCTGTGACTTTACTTACGAGTTACGAGTTATTTAACTGAAAGATATTATTTGACACAATAGTGTCTTTTCTATCAAATAATAGAGATTGTTTGAATGAAACAACTAAATTTTTATTAAACAAATAATCAGTCACCCTTCGGCCATGGTAGGCATTGTACATATTTTATTTTGTGCCGTTAATTTTATAATCATGACTCAACTTTGTTATAATTTTTTACCGTTCAATTACATGTTGCAAGGACTCGATTAATTTTTAAGAATTTGTGTTTGATAAGGACCCAAGCCCGTGGTCGATCCATTGTTAAACAAATAATGTTTTGTATAAGCACATGTTGTTTCAGTGAAACAAATCTCGATCAGATAAATAGGAATACCAAATCCAAAGAAACCTTTTTCCTTGTGTACAAGAGATATTGGACTAGTTTGTTGTACGAATACATTAGACCGGTGACGGGGCAATATCGCGTGTAACAGACCGCGCGAAACGACGAACCGTATCAATGAGAGCTAATGGACGCGGCTAACATTCCGAAATAATAGAAACTAGGGTAATACCAAAATAACGCAGCGCAACCCGCGGTAGTACAATTCGAATATCATGCGCTCCGCCTATTATATTGAAACGCATCGCGGCAAGCTAATCGTCTTATTTGTAACGTTCGGACAAACGGTGGCTTTTCCCGCAAACGCGAACGGAAACTGTCGCGCTCCGTGCGAAATTCTGCGGCAAGCGGCAGCAATTTTCCGATGCTCCGCGAGCGCGGATCGCGATCGAGATCTGCACGATTCCGCGGTGTCTGAACGCCGGCATGCGGAACGTGAAAATGCGCGGCGCCTGATTGTTGTTGAATATGTAAAGTGGATGAAACGAGCGCAGGATCAAGACTCGTCGGTCGCGCGCGGAATACGGCGGGAGGCTGTGAATTTGCAAATTAATCGTCACGTCAGAAATAGCCCGTCTGGTTAATCCTTCGACCGGACAGCGTATCAGCTCCGATCCTCGGAGCCATCTTGCGTCCAAGTTACGGTCGAATTTGCCGCATTAATTTGCAAACGCGATTATTCCATTACATCCTCCTCAGTAATTACACATCTGGCGGCGAAACTGCCATGTTCTGCATTAGTAATTAGCACTTGGTTCAATACGTTCTAAAGGAGGGACAGGAGGCGGCGGGACAATCTCCGTAAACGAAATAGAAAATTAGCCGCATACATATCGAATTAGCATGCCGGCGAGCGCTTTTGCGATAGCGCAAGTATTATAGTAATGGTACTTTGATCATTCTCGCGCGCGTGTAATTTTAACGCCGAAAGAGACGCAGTTGGCGAGCGCGGGGCAATAATTATCGCCGCAGAAGTTCGATGATATTTTACGCGCCGAAAGAGTTATAACGCGCATAACATAATATAATGGAAATATGACTCGAATCGGAGCTCGTTAGTTATACAGAGATTCGCGAAAGCAGATTAGCAAACTAATTGTCTTGGCAGAAATCTCCGGTTTTGCCGCTATATTCGCCGAGAATGCGTTGGGGTTTGACCTTTCCGGTGAATTTACGGAACAAAGGCCGTAGAGGCGATCGTAATAATCTAAACTATGCGTTTCATTGGCCCCTGTCTTGTAAATTCACCGTTTCGTGCCGGCTCCGCGTCGGTCCTAATTACGAGAACGAACCTGGACCGTGTGTAATAGACCCCGTGTAACTTGATAAGAAGAATATCATGGAAAAATATTTCCATATGCTCCGTGCGTTCCCTGAAATTAATTCTGTATCTAACTTTAACAGATCTGAGATGCGCGAAATTAGAGACTTTTTTTTGCAAATTATACATAATCGTTCGTTAACATAGTTTCCTTTTGGAAACCATGAATTCATAATTTACGATAGTGCATCAAGTACAAAATTAAAACAGCAATTGTTTCTCAGGTATCTGTACGTCGATAGTTGTAGTAAGAATTATTTAATACAATGTTTTTTTTCTTTCTGAAAGCTTTTGATTTAACAGTTTAACAAAACGAAACATCGAACGCGTATAAAATTCTGCATGGATTTGAGTTGTAATCTTTTTAAGCGATGTTCTGATAAAATAACATTTCGAGCTTAAAAATACCTAAAAAGCCAGATACAGATCTTGTTGTTCATGCCATTGACAAACATTATAATGTTCTCGCAAAATCTGTATGTTTTTATATCCTCGAAAATAACAGCAGGCTGTGTTAATTATATAATTTATGACTTGGACTATACTGTGATACAAGCCAACGTTAAAAATTTTTATTGCATTTACTGAGAATTGAAAAACTTGTTGCATTAATTACTTTGTTTTCTCAAGATTACCTTGTGCACGTACACTCAAATATTGATGTTTTTCCTGGCGAAAATCTGCGCCGTTCTATCTATAATTCAACGTATCCGGGGCACACGGCGGAGAAATAGCCGGTATTCCGAGCGAGTAAATAAAACAGGCGTCACAGTCAAGAAAGTAGTACAGGTGGTCGTTAATATTTGAAGCGCAGTATCAATGCTACCAGTCTCTCTCCCGTGAATGCGGACTCATTTGTCGTGGAGGTTGGAGAAGCTGATCGCGGGAGTTACCGTCAGGCTGACTAATCGCCCTGTCGGAGATCCTAGATCGTCGGATTCCTCGACAGCGAAAATAAAAGCGAGCGTACACCGACGAACTCGCGTACACTCGCGATTGGACGAATTCACGAAGCGGCGCGCGGCGCTTTTTCGACGCGAGGCCTGCAACTCGCGTTCGCTCGTAAGCCCGGCTCGTCGGCCGGGCGCGCGGTCTTGTAAATTTATCTCCCGGTCCGGGGTTCACCGCGACGTCTCGTGATTAGAACCTAGGGCTTATTTAATGAGGCCTGCTGTAGGTCGAGATGAGGATCGTCACTCCCGTCCTTGCCTCCGCTCCTCTGCGCATCTTCGCTGCCTTATGCGTGGCCCCTTTTATTATTATGAGAACCCGCGTCAACGCTGACAAATTGCCCGAACCCGGACGCGTATTCTCAGAAGCGATATCCGTGAGATACGGAGCGCGGAGAAGCGCATTCGATACACGTCGAATTTCGAATGACTATCTGCGAGTGTCCAAGTAAGCGTTGCCGGAATCTGATATCCGACATCCGCAGGCTTTTAAATTTTTCATTTCCCACCTTTCAACGTAACTCGGCTAGAGGAAACAACGCAAAGGGACATTTTTATCGAACACATTTCTGCTAAGACAAATTATTTTATTTAAAATACTCATTTTAACAAATAAAATATTTCAATAAAAAATCCTTTTTTCCGATAGTAAATTCTTAATCATTCTTCAATCATCGATCGATCTTTTCTGGTTATACGGCTAAAGTAAAAAAATGGCGCACACGCGTAACGCAAAACTCGAGGTCCAAAATATCGATTATATTAATCAAATCGTAATTTTAATCGGAGAGTCTTTTTATTCTGAAATTTGCGATAGCAATATCAACGACATTGAACTATTAAATCAATGTAATATTAAATGTACATAATGGTGTGAGAAAGAGAGAGAGAGAGAGAGAGAGAGAGAGAGAGAGAACATACGAAATTAATGTTATTTTGATACAGCATTTAATCTGAAAGATGGAAGTGGTATTATAAATCGCAATAAACGATAAAAATAATGTCATACACCGAAGTGGCTGATAAAGCCAGTACTAAGTGAGCAGATAGTGATTAACACATTGATTTACAATAATGCATTTTAACGTATCAAAAATTTTTTTGGAATCAGCCCAAGTGCGCGAACGCACAAAATTGCGTTCGTATTCACGAACGTTCGCAACGGTATGAATATGTTGAACCAAGTTTCATACAGAGCACATTACCCGGCACTGTGCGTATAATTCATACCGGGCTATAATGACGCAACGGAGGTTGAGGTTTGAAGACGTCGAAACGCCTGGCGTTGATTGAAAGGACGAAGGATGACTCGAATTTGTAATCAAACGCTCACGAGAGGCGACACCGCCGCTGCCGCACGTCGAGCCTCGTATGCGCCGTTGATTCGAATTCTCCGGAGAGATTGCGAGCTACCGGAATTGCTGTTGCATGTAGGCCAAAGTTAGGCGCGACACCTGATTATTTAGATCGCATTATCTCTTACCTCTCGTGCTGGATTTTGCAAAATTAACTACCGCTTTGCATTCGGCGAGGGAGTTATAGCGCCAGCTTCGGTGCCTCGCTTCCTGTAGTAGTCCGGCGATCGCACTGAAAATCCGCTCGTTTGAAAGACATTAGGGTAATAGCTATTTCGTAGTACGACCCGTTATAACCGCTCTGCATTTCGTTTCGGTGCCCAGCTTTTCAAGAGCGAAGCACGACAGAAGTCCGGCGAATAAAGAAATACACTGGCGTATACGGCGGATAAATGTGTGAGTTTTAATCGGAATTTTATCGGTATGTGAATGAATGATGAATATCGGAATCCGTAATCAACTCGCGGAAGGCTCAGTTGTCAGTTCTGTACAAGCCAATAATTATCCGGTCGCTCATAAAGAGCTAATTAATTAAAGCGCCAATTTTTCAATGTACCCCTTGTGTGTGTCACTGTTCGCATAATTATTTTCCGCGCGGCGTACTGATTATTATTTCATGACATGATAAAACACATCAGCCCGCGTGCGTTTTGGCCGCGTGGAATATACCGAAATTCGTAATCAGCGGAGCGAAAAGACCACCACAAATTCAATATAGCCGAATCGATTGTGTGTGTAAAAAAACGAATAATTAATAATTAATTAAGAGTACAGATTCGTCACACATGGCCTCGTCAAATTATTCCGCTTTTTACTTCAAAAGTATTTCACAAATCTCCGACCGAAATAGCAGATTGTCGGAACTAATAGTGATTTTCACATTAAAAGCTATTACCTTTTTATGCAATTCGTAATTTGTGTGATGCAATTTATAACATTATTCTTTTTAAAAAGGAACTTCGTCCTCTTTGTGCCAACAAGTAAAGTGCGGTGTGGAATCTAACAATACAAATTTTATTTATATATACTACAGAGATTGAATGTTCTTATCTAACATTTAAATCATTTGCTGACAAAACTCGTATATTGTTTCAATGAAAAGTATGTTATTATTAACTCAATTATTCGTAAAAAGTTTTCGTAAGAGCTACCTTGTTTAAAACTGCATCGCTTAGACTTTAGTGGTTACGAGATTGTTAATAAGTCGTCATCGACTACATACAATCGGTATTTCATGATCTTTGTAACTTTTGTAACGAGACACGTATCCCCGTCGTACGTTACATTTCGTGCCCCGGGATATCCATAATGAACCGCTAAATAGCTTGGCGCGTCGCGGAATGCGAGGTCCGATCCCGAGAGATCGTCGCCCGAGAGATCGTCGCCCAGAAATTCGCAGTTGCGACGGAACGACTTCTAACAGGTGCCGAACGATAATTACTGTAGTGTCGGACGAGAGAGATGACCGCGGGAGATATACGACCCAGATGTTTTGATACTGCACTCGCGAAGACTCTTGCGAGGACGACGCCGCTTTCGGAACAATAGCGCGCGAGACAGAGAAACGGTTACGTGCGACGGGCGAGAGTAGGAGGGGAGAGGTTGGAGACGAAAAAAAAGGGACGGAAAGAAAGGGGGGACAATGGACGACGAAGGGCCGTGCGTGGTTAGAAAGGCGAGATGATGGTGCAGGTAAAGAAAGAGAGAGAGAGAAAAAAAGGAGAGACGGCGGTAAGGGAGCGATCGACGGGGAGACGGGAACGGAGAAAGGGGGGAGGGAGAGAGAGAAAGAGGAAGCGCCGCGGCTCAGTCGTCCTAATGAGCTCTCCGGCTCCGGGACGAAAATAATTATAGAAATTTCCTGCCGATGAACGAAGCACCTTAAGAAAGATTGCCTCCCATTAATAAGCCACAGACGTATTTGCCTCCAGAATTATAATCAGGCTACGAACTGAGGAGCGCTCGTGTTTCCGTGAAATTCGTGCGCCGTTCGGGGCACGCCGGAACGATTTGGCCTACAATAGATTAATATGCGTTAGCCCACGTTCGCCGGGACGATGAATCACGTCACTCCGTGATCTTATTGATTTTTTTCGTTTCTCCTTTTTATCTCCGTCAAAAAATCTCCCGGATACCTACGGTATGTACAACAATGTAACCGTACGGTGCATGAGGCGTCGAGTCGGCTGTGCCGATGCTAAATATCGTGTTAGAAGTTTTACCGTGTCTGGTAGTTTGCGCGGGGTGCTCTTGTATATTAATAAGTACCTACTCTTGAATATGAATCAATTGTGGTTACTTGAATAGTCCATATCACGATAGACGATTGTAATATTCAAATGCATTTACATCAGCAGAGTTGATTTATTGACGAATCTATTATCGAAATTGATTTGCTATTACTAATGGGCTGTGAATTGGTACAATGTGGAAACTGATTGATGATAACGACTCGCCATTACGGATCAGATAGTGAAAATGAAAGTCTCGCGCAACGGTTGAGCTATACACGCACTTGCTTTACCTGCACGAGTTCTGCGACTATTAATTACTGACAGGCAGTTTCTGCTGGTTAATTATATAGCATAAAGCCATCTTCGTTAGAGTCCTTATTTCTCGATCGAAAGTGCGTCTGCACTTTCGGCGAAATTACATTCTCGTCCTTCTAGCCCGACTCGCGCGATCGATATTTCGCCAAGGGTGTAGGTACTTTTGATTATACTACATGCTATTCATTAGAGGTGTTTCCCAATTACGAAACTATTCAATAACTTGGGGCTTGCTAATGTTCAATTACTATTTCGAGGCGTTTATAAAGAATGCAGCATTCTCGTTTACCGTTTCCACACGCTGAAACGTTTACCAGCGGGGATTTTTCTAAAAATTTTCAATGGTAAAAATTAACATTTTGTCAATACAATAACCGCTCGCTAGCATAATGAAACTGCTTCAAGTCGTTCGACATTCGAGGGGGTAATTAACGACCCTCAGTTTTAATATTTCACCAAGTTCTCTCATTGCTTGTTGATTACTTTCTTAAATACCAAACACTTTTAAGTTCTTTTTACCCCGGCGCGACGTTAGTCCTGTCTGCTAACGCAATCGCACACGGCCTGACTCACGGCACTTACTCAGACTGACTCGCCAGACAAAGCTATCGATCGATCAAGACAAAGCGATCGATCAAGAGAGGGCGCAAATGGCAGCGCGGTGCTGCCTGCCGCCTCGGCAAACCGCTGCATCGATTGTCAGCGAGATCATTTTTCACTCGAAACGACGGGGCGGGTTTTCGCGCCCGGGACGACGAAGACGAGCTCCAGAGCCCGCGGGACTTGCGGCGCGCAAGTATTTTGCATATGAAAGGTTCGCCTTTGCTTTCTGCCAATACATAAGCCGCTAAGTTTGTTGTCACGCGGCAAGCGGCGTGAGTGGCAGCTCGCGTTGCCGCACGAGTGCATTTCGCGTCTCCCCTTGCTCTGTGCGGGGCGAGGGGGAGGGAGAGGGGTAGGAGGGAAAGAAACCACCTCGATGCGCGGCGGTGATGCATTCTGACGCTCGACGCGGGTGTACGTTTCGCGGATCGGTTTCTCGAAGGCGGCAAGAGCGATTCGCGCCGATCGATGCACCGCGCCGGCGTGTGTGCGTGTTCGCTCGCGCGGCATGCACCGTCAGAACGTGTTATGCGAGGAGCGACACGAAACGCACTGCAATTTGATCGATCGTGAATCTTGATCGTCGTACTGTTCGGTTCGTGCTAATCCGAGCTGGCTTTCATGACGAAACATTCCTCGCACTCGACCGAGAATCAATCTTAACTGACGTAAATTACTATTAATTAGAGAGGTGTATCATTAATTAAGCCTATTTTTTTTCGTCCACATTTATGTTAATATCAACAAGAGGACGAAGAACGGAGTTAGAATTTTAATATAGATCAGGTTTCGAAATCGCGGATTAATGAAATTTGATTTCCCGTTTCATCTGTGCTGGATTTTCGAAGAAAGCACGAATTCGCAAACGTAGTTGCTGTTAATCGATATTTGTAATAATTTACGCGGCTGTTTGAAAATTTAGCAGAGAGAAATGACGTTTTAGTTGAAGAGTTCGCACTTCGCGGTCGTTTCTCAGATATCAATGAACGGTTTTAAAACATTTTCTATTGTAATGACGAAAGTGTCGTGTGACCCGCAAAAAAATATTACGTATAAATCTTTAAAATTACTTGCTCGACCGTAAGTACGTTTCAAAGGAAACAAGAGCAAAATACTTGGTAATAAAAAGTCACCGCGCGCGCGTTTCAGCTGATTTGTGGCGCACATTCTACGGGTACGTCACGTAGCCTCCGTTGCAATCAATAGCACAATAGATTCTCTTTTATCGCGCGAGTTTCCGCGAGAGAGGACGAAAAAGGGGCCGGTGCACGGCCAGTTAACGCGCCGCGTCTTGAGCCCCGCTAAAGCGAAACCGAACTTTTCGCCGTCCCGGTTTTTTCCCCCCCCCTGCGAGCTCATTTCGTCTCGGTGCAAGCGAGCGCGCCGTGGCACTTTTCTTGCGCGTTTCAGCATTCTAATTTCAAATTTTCGTAGCAAACGAACGTTCCTCGCGGCGACGACGCGGCCCAAGACGGAGCGGCGCGCCTCAGCGCCGCGCCGCCCCGGCAGATACGCCGCGGGATTACTCCGTCTCGGTTTATGAAGATTAAAATCGGCGCGCGTGCACGTACGTGCTAAAAAGCGAAACGCGCATTACCTGCACCACGTGCGTACTCGCGTCGCTTTCCGCGGGACGTAGCGCGAGGTGAGCTCCGGGGGCAGAGGACGCGGCGCAGCGGCGCCGTAAACGTGATTTAATAGCGATACATAACGCATTTTATACGCCCGGTACCGGGAATCGTCTCCGAGGACTTCGATCCGTTTGTATCGATGTTATATAGCGCCGGGTGATTTCTTGTAATAAGATGAGGCAGGAGCGAGGAGCGCATTAAGTTGCGAGTCTCGTGCTTGTCAGTATGTTCCATCTCTCGCGTAGCGAGGCTCGCGCTTGTTCGATGTAGCTACAATAATGCCATGTCCTATCGAGAGCCAGCTGCTGCACCACATCCTTATAGGGTTGATCAAATAAAAGAATAGTATTGTAATCACCTGTAACGAACGTTATATCCATAGACATAGTAAATATAGACTGAGCGTCCCATTGAATAAGCTGAAGCTCGTGAAGAGAGAGAGAGAGAGAGAGAGAAGATTTAAGGAGACTTTCTTTCGTTTTACACCATCGTTAAAGAAAAGAATCGTGTCTGCGCAGTACCACTGCAGGCGTGATTCTCCCTTCTCACGGTGGTGAGACAGAGAAAGGAAGTCTTCTTAAATCTTCTCCGTCTCTCTCTTCACAAGCTTCGGCTTATTCAATGGGACGCTCAGTCTATATTTACTATGTCTATGGTTATATCGATGCAGATGATAGAAATAGGCACGCGTATTCGTCTTTCGATTAATTCACATTTCTCCTTGATCCGATTGTTAAGTTACACGGTAAAAAATAAAATAACGTTAACATTTTTCACATGTCCGAAATGAAATAACTTTCGTCGCGCGTGCTACTTTTTGACAAATTATAAATGTTAATTAATTAACACTGTACTTCACATTTGTGTTTGTGTTCTTTTAATCTTGAGTGTGACGTAATAAAAACAGACAGGACAAGTAAACTGCACGAATTAGAATGGCTAAAATAATTTTTAAGAAATGTGATATTACACGTTTTGGTTGATCTTGCGAATTAGTTGTGTGTTAAAAGAACTCGAAATAATATTCAATTTTTAAATGACATGCATAGAGTGTCAAATTATTATTACATTGAAATAATAATAAAATTTTAACATTTGAACGCACGCTTTTTTTACCGTGTATGCGCGTGTATATGTTGGAAATTGTCTTTGCGTCTTGAGATTCATTAAAAGTGGTACGCGAACTGTTACTTGGAACGAGAGAAGTGAATTATCTTCTACGTGGAGTATAACGTGGCGGTTCGGCCTGCTCGATTCGTACATGCTTTAGCTGTAGCTAATGTGGCATTCACGCCAAATTTCGCGCATCCGAGCTCTCCTTTGTCCACTCCAATAGCCGACTTCTCACGTGTCCGTTCTTAAATCGTGTTCTAACGGGAACGTTGTCTCCATCGCGACGCTCATCGGCCGACGATAAAAGAGACAAAGACTTTAATAAAGTCGTGAAAATGTAGGAAACGGCAGAGCAGGTAATTCCTTAAACTTCCACGTAATGTAAGTAGCACGTAAATCCAATTCGGTGCGAAAATCACGATATTAATCAACGGGAGATTTAAACGATAAAGGGGGGGGGAGGGCGGAATTAATATTTATTCGTCGCTCTTTCGATGACAATTTTAATGAAAAATACTTTTCGGGTGTATATCGTTGAATTCAGCATTTCACTTGACGCGAAGCGATACGGATAGCTGAATATATTTCACGTGGTTTTATTATATTAAGCGCACAATTAGCCCATTACGCGCGATACATTGCGTTAATACGGCGCGACCGAGTATTATCAATATTTTATTAATCGACAGCACTAAAATTCCGCCAATTGGAAGGTAATGCGCGTTTCGTGTCGGGCGGATTTTATAAATTCATAATTCACACTTCGGGGGCTACCGCTGTTATTGACCCGTAATAAAGTTGCAGTTCGTAAAAGTGGCAAGCCCGCGGGCTGTCAGCAGCATGAAATTCCTGCATTATCAAGGTCAAAGCGGAACGAGCGTGACGTTTTAGCGAAGCTGTTACCCGTGTCACGCACGAGTGGCCGTGATAACCGACGACAATGGATGCTTCTCGGAAACATCAGTCTCGGTCTGGTCAGCGACTCCCGCTTCCTTTTCCAGATCGGGCGATCGGCAAAAAATGATTAAGGATACCCATCGGCATTCCGGGACGCGAGGCGACTGCGTCGGCAGATATCGTCGGATATCGTAAAATAAATCCAACTTAAAGGATATCGATGGCTCTAAGTTTCTCTATATAGCTAGCCGTGGGGACACGCGAGATGCGAAAACATTGCTCCGTGTCGTCTCTCTGCCGCGAGACTCCCTGCATTATTGCGAGATGTTACTTTTTGCGGCCGTATAACTCCACTTTTGGTTAGCTGCCGTATTGGTTTGTTCGAATCCGTCGGATTAAAAGTACGTCGTGCGTGCGCGCAAACCGAATCTCGGGAGTGCGGAATAAATCCATTCCGATCGTGTCGTCCGTCGCGTTATTTATTTCCTTGAAATTCATCATGCTGATAACAATCGCCCAAGCAATGGCAGATTACTGTAGTACGAGATTAACTCAGTCATTACGTGACGTACACAGCGTGCACGTCGGTTGTACGACATAGAGTGATTAATTTATGCACGCCGTGCATTTAAGCAAAACGATATCGCGCGAGGGTGGGGATGGTGGGACACCTATCGTTTCAAATGAAGCGTGAAGGAATCGGATTGCCGGAGGTGAACGCGACGACGCGGGGCTCTTACGAAAAACTATTTCCTGTTCCGAATGAATGGCGCGGAATGGGAGCACATAAAGCAGGGATGGAGAGCGACGCTAAACACCGGGTACGCGCGCGACAACTTTCTTCTTCCCGCGGGTCTTGGGGAAACCGAACAATCGTACACCAGCCCCAAAGCAGGAAATTGCGGAAACGTAGCCGATCATATCATCTCGCGTCGCTCCGCCGCACCACCCCGGGTTTACACACGGAATATATATCGCGTAACCGCTTTGGGAAAAGCCGGGGCCGCGATACCCAAGAAAGTATAGGCTCTCCCGCCCCGGCCCAGCGGTGCACGCTCGGCGGAAACGTATTGCGTGATAAAATATGCATTGCGTGCGGTCGCAAGTGAGCGCTGGAATTCTGAACGCATGACCCGCGGGAATAAAGTAGATATTGCGTAGGTGAGGCAAATTAAAGCCGTAAATCGAGTCCAGGGATGCGCCAAATCGTTTCGCTGCCGTGGGAGAGGGAGATAAGTTACCGGCTCTTGGGTTACCGCAGCTCGAAATCGAAGCTCACTCGTATCGCGCGTTCGCGTCGCGCTTTATTGCGCTCGTCGGCCTGTCGCTTCGTCGGCCCGGCCGACGCAAAAGCAGGTTAAATGCGTATCAATCCCGTTTAGAGCGTACCGGATCCGCCTCGTCATCGAATATCGAATCTCGTGGAAGATAATTACGAGCGTGTTCCTGGAGGGACGGGGCGGCCGATTATATTCTCGCAACGACGTTAGATCTCTACCGCTCGTTTTTTCCACGGCGATAACCAATTATCCTGGGTATTCAAAATTAAACAACGGCAACTTGTTCTGAACCGCGAAAGCCAGGTAATCTGATCGTAACAGATAAATTATTTTATACGTGACTATTACAGCGAGAGGCATTGGCCTCTGCTCGATAAATGAACAATTAAATAAAACGCTATAATTTATGGATTCGACACGGTGGAACGTGAATACCGTTTAGTTCCAGGTCGTCTAATTTTTTCCATAATTATACCATTCAAACGGAAATCTGTTTAAGTTGCCAGTAATAGATAATAATGATCAAGCTTTTTTTCAGTCGACATTAATTAATTTATTGCGAAAATGTTAACACTGGCCGGTTAATGTCGACTAAAAACATTTAAAAAAGCTTGATTATAATTAAATTTGAATGAAAAATTATATCAAGAGGTATGGTAACGTCAAATTTAGATTTTTTTATGATATTCATCCTTAATAAAAGAACCGTTTAAATTTGATCGCGTCGATAATGGAGATTTTCAAACGCGTGTCTTGTTACACAAACGTGCGAGCGCGATTTGACAGATTCTTGCGTACGTGATAAAAATACTGCAGTTTTGGGGAACCGCGAACAAATTATACCGGCGTAAAAACGTGAGTGAGAAATTGCTAGATGCGCCCGTATACCCGTAAGATATATCGTAATTCCGCTATTTTCGCGGCTGTTAGCAATTTCTTTTCCCTTCGAAATTCTCGCGGATCGTTACAATCCCAGCGCGATGGATGCTCGGATCCCTCGCAAATATGAATTATTAAATTTGGACAAAGGTTCACGCCTTGGCGATGTACTCGCGCGAATGTACGTGCCCTGCAATAAGACGACCGAATGCAGGCGGACTCCCTGTAATCAAGTGCAATCTCGGCGACTGCTTATTTACACCTCGAGACCCGTGAAAGCCGTGCAACGAGGCATCACAATGAGGACCCGTCTGCAAAAATCATAAACACCGTGTACGGTCCTGCTCATAAGTTCTCGCCGCAGTCTTAAGTTAGCCAACGGAGGAATTACCTTTACTCGATTTACTCGCGTCGTGTGTTGCTGCAAACGTGAGTCTCTTAAAATAAACGAATATATTTGCTCGCATGATACGTCGAGTGCCTTATAAGCGATGCGCCATAATTCGATATTTCCGCTATCGTTGTCACGAGTGAGTATAAAGTTACTGGGGAATATCATTTATCCATAAATGTAATTGAATTGGTAATTTTGATAAATTAAATAATTTTGAACGTCCGATTAATTATCTTGTTAGACTAAGCACGAGCGTGTTTATTCCAAGTAATTTAACAAGTAAGCTATCAGACTGTACACAACGATTTTTATGGTCTCGTGTATGCTTGAGAATAATGCTTGAGAAACTATAACGTGTAAACATGCAAACGTGTAACATAAGGGCATATTATTGGCGAAATAATTTATACTACGTAACGTTACACATCGACAACTTAAACTAGCAAAGTACAATTACTAATATATATGTATAACGAAAAGATAATCAGACTCGGGTATAAAAAATTAGGAAATTAATATTAATCATGTTTTATCGTGCCTTAATGTAACTCGAGCGACTTACGTGGCTTTAAAACAAAGCAAATAAAAGATGGATAATACTTTCATGAGTATTAATTCGCCTTAGTTCCTTTTGCAGTAACATACCGCGGGAGTGTAGTTGCCGGCGTATCTAATATTACTAATACAAGCATAAAAGATGAAGCATTGTATCTGCAAACTTTTAAATTATCAGATCGAGAGGACATACAATTCCAACTTGTCCATGTAATCTGCTCGGCCTGTCGGAGGTTGGTTAGTTGTTGGATGAGAAAGAGGCAAAAAGTTTGGAAAAAGTTGCTCGATGTGTAGGGACCAGTCAGACCAAGTACTCGGCCAATCTGTCTATCGCGAAACCTCTTTTTTTTTTCTCTCTTTAACCTACTGTTCCTACGTTAGACCCGAGTTCTAGGATCGATCGTCTACTGCGTGTCTCAAAACATTTCCGGTTCTACAAAGTACATTGATATCTCTGCAGTAAAATACTTGAAAAACTGAAATATTTTAAATTAAAAACAGGTAATAGTCAAGAAACACATTCTATAACGTTTTGTATATTTTCTTGAGAGATTTTGTAATTCTCGTACGTTGAATCCGCTTTGCTTTATACCGCACATTCTTTACATTTCTTTTACTTTGCGTGCAAACTCATATCTGTATCAAGCTCATAATTCAAACAATCAGGGAGTTAATTCTCAGGTAGAGTCGTGTCGTAGGCCAAGAAAGTTGTGTATCTCCGGCTTTTCGAAGTTCCAAGTGACGTTCGTGCCTGAGTAAACCGGGGGAGGAGCCTGCTCCACCTGGTAGCATATTTGCCAAAGACGTTTACGGCACCGGGCGTACAGTTGATCCATTTCTCTGCAAATACCGGTGCGATAAGAGGAAATCCGACGCACTCCCATACACGTTAATAGCGGATTTCGAGTTTCGGAGACGTCACCAGGGGGGAGATTATTTTTGCCGTCGTATCCCCGACGTTTACCTG
Source organism: Vollenhovia emeryi (assembly GCF_000949405.1). Lineage (NCBI taxonomy): Eukaryota > Metazoa > Arthropoda > Insecta > Hymenoptera > Formicidae > Vollenhovia > Vollenhovia emeryi. Next base: position 1,167,203 of record NW_011967195.1, read on the forward strand.
TGCAATCGCACACGAGCAAGCATTAGCTGCAACCGCTTTAATAAACTGCCGGGAGCTATTTGCATTTCTTTCGATGGCTGCTTACTCGACGAATAAAATTCGCGGTTTTTACCGACGTCGGTTGCCTTGAATTATATCCGTCAACAGCTTTCTCGGGGGAGGGGAATGAAAAATGGAAGGGACGTCGAAAGCTGCAATTATTCTCAGCGAAGAAATAGGAATTAATCTTTTAAAATCGTTTTAGCAATTACTTCAACACAGTCGGTTAGGAAGTTCACCATGAACGGTAGAAGAAATAAACATAGTTACCACGGCTGACTTGGATTATGATGTCGGAAAATCACATTTTTTCCCATTCACTGCAGCGCGAAATAAATGAGTTCTTTACACGGCACCACTAGCATTTAGTAAAATAAACTCGCAAAATGCGCTGGTGTTTTTTTCTAATAAATAATTTCAAATTTACATCGCAAGGTGCTCTTTTGCTTGAGATACGTTGAGATATTTCACGTAAAATTTTATTAAAATATATATTTATTAATAAGGTACAATTTGCGTGTTTACTGCTAGAGTATCGCTGCAGGAATTTGCAAGTTTTCTCTACACCTTTTCTAAATTCTGAGACGTTTCTGTAGCCGCCGACAATTTTACTTCGTAATTGTTCGTTCGTATTCCGATATAAACGATTGAATGGTAATTTTGACACGTTAGCCGAGACTGGCCAGGAATCGCGCAAAATCTCAGCCTCCGGAGGGCAGCTGCGTATCAATGCGTGTCCTCGAGCGTCAACTCGACGAGCAACTTTGAAGGCACGTTGCTGGGCCGGCGTATCAAAGAAATTAACGAAGCGGCGCGTTTTTTCGCGAATCCTCCGCCGGCCGATCTCGCTGCCGCGTAGGAGGGATAATAGTCGGCGTCATCGTCAAAACACGTCTCTCCGCGTCGTGCCGCGCGTTGAAAATCGATTCCGCGCAGAACGGCATGGCGGCGGCAGAGGAGCGTCGCTTCTTGCCGTCTCCGGCTCCGATTCTGCTTCGGTGGGGAACCGTTAATCGCGTATACCATACGCAAGGAAGGATCAGGTTGTCGGATGACTTCGCAACCAACGCGAACAGCCCCGTCTATGCATCTATTCGACTCGCATTTCTCTCTCTCTCTCTCTCTTATTCTCGGCGCGCCACCGTATAAAACACCGATGTTTCTTTCGCGCGTATCAATCTCCCGCGATTCGTAGCGACATTCGCTGCTGAATGAGGTATTCTCATCAATGGTTACAGCGAAGTTCGCGCAGATGCGACGTGTAGCGCGAATTCGCTCGTGCGATGTGCGTCGATGTTGAAAACAATAACGCGCGGACACTCGACGACTAACGAATCACGATACTGTCGCGCCGGAAAGGATCTTTTTGCAGGTACTTTCGTTATTTGTCGATCTGTGCCAACCATTCGTGGCATGCGCGCGCAATTTGCCTCTTGTGTGGCTTTTACGTAAATTTCCCGAGCCATCGCTGCAACCACATAATGCCGAGATGTCAGAAATAAAATATTATATAAAAATTCCTTTCTCCTGGCTCTGCTCTCGTCCCTTCTCTTGGTATCGAAATAAATTTATTTCTGTCATACTCCACCGACATTAAAGTAAATAAGTGAAATAATATACAATGATTAATAAATTACTGTGAATTTTAATCAATTGTCATTAGATTTATTTTCGCTGAAAGCGCGTGAGATGCATGTAAATTAAATTATACGGGGATTCGTTAATGAAGGAAATTGGAGGAGGGAATTATTGGAACGTTGTGCAAGTCCACTCTACGAAACGCAATACGAAATGCAAGCACCGACGCAATATAAAAAAAGCTCAGTTGCCTTTACGCATGGCGCGAGAAAGAAATTCATATGATTTCTCGCTCCTGACGTCATAATCCAATGTAGCAGCAGTGACAGACCAGGAGTCTTAAATCCAAGTGACGCGAAACTTTTCACGGCAAGAAGAGAAGCGTGCCCGCTCTCGTGCCGCGAATATGAGCATGTATAAAAGTAATGGTTAAGGAGAATATTGCATTAAAGTGGCATATGAGGGAAACGCCCCGCATACGAGGGCGCCGATTTTTTGCAATTCTAAATTCGTTGCTCTATACGTCGTTACGAAGAGACGATACTTGGGCATTCAATATCGCGCGTGACGTCGACGTGGGCCGTTTTCCACATATAGACGTGTACATTTCTTTTTGGAATGAAACATTTGCGTAATGCCCGAGCTTATAACCGAGGACAAACGGGGCGATATTCACGCGAGAGAACTATTAGCATTTCCGTAACAGTCCGGTTGCATTATTTAGGTAACACTCTAACAACAACTCGTAGACACAATCTTAAATATTTTAAGTTGGAAAATGCGCAGAGATTATGCTCAACGCGTGAAGAATACGCGATAAGATATCGTTTGTGATTAGCGCATGATTTATGTGACTTTGTATTTCCACACTTTCAATTACATTTCGAGAACAATGCCTGGAAGAAACCTCGTTAAAATCTGAAGTTACGTAACGAAATGCAGCATATGGCGCAAATGTAGATCTAACTTTACAAAATAATACTTTGAAATGTAGCAATTTATCACAAATGTATGGTAAACTTCCAGTATCTCCCTAACGATATCCACCCCCAGGCCTGGTCGAACAATTATGAAGCTTTTATTCGTAAATCTTGAGCCATTTAATCAAAATGCCTCTGTACCACTAAATCTTGCTTTCAAATTCTATTTTTTGCATTAAAGAGAAGGGTGTAAATTTAATAGAATGTTTCTATTAAATTCACATCGTTTATAATGGTACAATTACATTATTGCAATAAAATGTATAGCTATGTTACTGTGGTAGTAGTTGTATCGTAAGCAAAGGATTTTGTAGGATTTAATCCGTGAAAGGTCGTCATAAAAAGTTACGCCGTCAGTCGTGTCTGAGCAAAACGTTGTAATGCTTCCGCAGACTCAGGCCAAGTTCTATAGTAAACAAAAGATGCAAGCAACAAGATTCGCGTAAATCTGTCGACATGAAAAGTAGAATGCCTTAAGGTCGAGAACAGAACGAGAGAAAAAGATTTATAAAATCACGTAAGACTGAAATATATATACATTTACAGAGAGAATACGATAAATATGTGAAAGAATTCAAGTTTTAATAATTATTATACTAACGTACATTTCGTCGATTAAAAATAAATTTCCGTTAATTTTTTAAATATTTGTTACAAATTATAATGCATGCCTGTATGTTTCATGTGTACGCGATCTCTAACGTACAATTTATTAATTTATTAATTTATTCAGTTTTTTATTCATAATTTTTGTCTAACTTTTTATTATCTCATTCTGACTGTTGTATAAGTTTTATATCCCGCGAACCGAATAAAGCGCTCCAAAGTGCGCCATAACTAGGAAACACTAATTTCGAATGTATGTAAATCATCGAGGCATACCTGCCGCGCCGAATCATCTATCTTGGGGGAACTTTCCGTTTGCTCGCGGCGCAAGAACGGCAGAGGATGAACTTGAAGAGCAACATCAATCTGAGATCTACGGCGAAGTTAAGCGAAAAAGTTCGATGCTCGCGAAATGAATTCGAACGGAGTAACGTAGGCGTAACGTGTTCCCGGCTCGGGAGAAGCGATCGAGAGCGCGACGGGCAAAGGTACCTTTATTCGAAGAACCACGGCTGGTTTGAAAAGAAGGTGAACAGTGATGGAAGCCAGACAGAGAGAGAGAGAGAGAGGGGCGCGACACGGGGAGAAGGAGATTCGCAATCATGCGAACGGAATAATTGCGCTCGGGGAATTAACGTGCGTCGGGTATAGAGGACAAGCCAGCGTAATTGTTGGCGCTAATTAATTAATAGCTTCGAGTCCGGCTGATTAAACAAGCGAATGCGCAAGGGGCACCCGAGAAAGGGTAGAAATACGATCGTTTCTCTTTTGTATTTTTGCACTCGCGTTCCAGTGGACCGGCGTGAAAGAAGATACGATGAAAAATCGCGTTGACAAGTCGGCCGTCAAACCGTTAACAAAGAATTAGCGTCAGTACATCGTGTAGCGTCTCTATTAATGCGGGACGTTCTCGCCCTCGCGATCGTTGAGACAAGGACAAAGTTTATTATCTCCTCAATAACCAAATTCTTCTGGGAAATAAAAGACTCGTGGCTGCTGAGCTAAAGTAAATCGCGCGCGATAACCGCACCCGCTGTTTGCGCTCGCCGAATCGGAAATGAGCATCAATATTTTATCGTAAATTACTCTTCGCTTTGGCTATAAAAAAAAAAGTGTAACTCGCGAGAGCGAGATTTAATTTGATAAATTCGCGCGGTCTGATTAAAACCGAATTTACTTTTACGAGCGGAGCGCCCGCGTGAATCCGACGCGGATATTAAATTATACGCGCGGATATTAGTTAACGCTAGATCTTTTTATTCTTATCGCCACGTCGTCGCTCGATCGTTAGGCCGTCGTCTTTACAAAAGCAGACCCTCGCAGTAACAGGCAGATTCTAGCTCAGCAAATTATTAACAATCAGGCAGGTGTTTGCGCGGTTCACGAGATTTGCTAACAAGGCGGCATTTTCGAGGTGCGGACTTGAGGCATATAATTATATCCCTGCCTCCCTATGCGTATGCATGCTTCGATACCAGCCTCCTCTATATAGGGTGTGCCGATCGCTTGGATAACCGAGCCGATGCTTTTGAGCCATGTATTCTTTACGGCAAAATGTGAGAAGCGCAAGTATGAATTCTTATATGAATACTACATTGATAAAATACAAATTCGCAGATACTTAACGTGGACAGCTGTCCTGTCGATGTATGTTATACTTTAAAGCAGATTTTGTCAATAACAAAAATTTTCATTTAAAACACACAGAAATGAATTTATCTAGCAACAGAGGTAGAATAGTTAATGTAAATTATTAATTTCCCGTAGTATCGGTGATCACAAACTAATTGAAATCGTACCGATTTCAATTTATTTACGAAAGATCGATTCGACGCGTAAACGATCGAGATATATAGAGCGTTGGCTCGAGTGCCACCGAGGAGAATACGACAGAGAAATGCCTATCGCGGTACGAACGGATAGAAGAGTCTCTTCGATGCCTTCAGCAATTCCGCAAATCAATTTGCAATACGCGGAACAGGCACGCTCGGTGGCTAGACGGTTGCACGAGGTCCAGGGATGTCCGTCGGTTTCATAAATTGTTACTCGTTACGCTCGTCATTACGCTTGCCTGAGAGAGATTCTACACTATTGCACGACTCCTCCAGCCTAACTAAAGCCGTGGCTCGCGCGAATCGGCGAGCGAGTCATTACGGTCGCAGAAGCTCCGCCAAAGTCTGGCGAGGAGACCGGTAACATGAGATTCCTAAGCGTAGAAGCGGAGTACGTTTCCGGCAACGAGAAGGGACATATTAGCGTGACGTCCATACGCATTAAGCGTGGAAAATGGCCTAAGATATCCCGGTTATAACTGGACGCCGTCCAAGTTGGCCACCCCGTACATTGTCCGTTGTAGCGCCCGGTTGGCCGCGGCGTGAAACCGGTGGGTATGATTACCCACTTTAGTTAACGATCTTCGTAGCCCCATGGCAGTTCCGAAAGGTCAGAAAGAAAACCGCAAGGAGATCGGGAGAGAGAGCGGAACGCCGCCGTCGACTCGCGGTCGTTGGCGGTTATATCCGCCTTTGCTTTTGTCCCGCGCAGGTTTTTTGCACTTCTGCAGCGCGATTAACAAAAAGGAGTTGACAATGAGCGTGAAAACATTCGCGCTAACGAACACGCGTGCTTCACGGCGAAATTATTTTCCAACGCTGAGATTCGCGATTGTCACTCTACATGATTTCACGTTACGATTACGAAGTCGATTAACGTTACAAAACGGCAACGGAAATATCTTGGATGCTTTACAGGTAATTTGACATTGTTTCGTAGGTAAATTTCGATTGTAAAATAAATTCGGAAGATGAACAAAAAATGATACATTGTGGTATTTTTGGTATATAAAATATCGACATATAAATAAGCCCTTATTTAATAAACGAAGTAATGGTCAGATTTTGTTAATTAAAGATTTGCGTGATAAGTTCTTCATAATTTAAATATCTCCATTATGTTTATATGGAAAAAAACGACAAGGCCGTGGAAATATTTCATACATAGGAGAATACAATTCTTTAATTGCTGCAAGAAATGGACGAATGTACTATTTGTTTCACATTGGCTGTAAAACGTGTTAGATACATATTCGAAAATCGTTAATCATTATGCATTTGCTCAAGGAGCGCAATTCTATCAATATATCAGCTTTTACCGTTTAGTACCTTCGAGACCATTAGTTTCCACTATTAACCCCTTCCTGACGGCGCATTAAATAGCTTTTTTGAGTAGCAATGAGATACAAATGCGCAGAAATTACGATACGTTGCACAATCACAGCGCACTTTTTGTATTTCTATCTAATAGCTTGGATTACCATGAACCTCAATCGCGTAGATTGACGACGGGAAAAATCGTCGCTAATAAAGTTTCTCTTTAAAGAAAATGATATGCATTACCATTAGCGCAAAATGAGTTGTACGACGAGTCAATATATCAGGAATCCAATGCGGAAGATGCGGGAAGGGACTGTTTCACCCTCGCAGCAGATCTCGTGGTGCAAACGCGACGGCTGAGCCCGACAACGCGATCGCTCTGAAAAACATAATATTTTATGACGATTCCCCGATGACGTATTAAGGGCGATGCGTAAACATGGGAGTTGATACAATTCGCCCCTCGGCGCGCCGCACATGCGTGTGACATAACTACAGCAATCTCGGCCGTATTTCACTGGACGTGCACGCCGTGTGACAGCCAGTATGCAAAACGCGTGCGTGTTCGCGGGCGTGAAATTACACGCCGTATATACAAGTAACCCGGTCTCTACGTAGGTACGTGCGCGCATATAACACGGGCCGCCGATCAACACGCGCGGGGATCGGTGCCACGGGGCGAAAACCCTTACCTCGGAATTTCGTAAATGGGCCCGCTGTGCGCGCAATTAGTGTAATAAAGTGCTGGATGTGCACCTGACGGCGGAATTGCGTATTCACGCGCGCGCTAATTCACACGGCTCCGATGCTGCCACCGTTGATGTTGCTGCAGCCAATACCGATTCGATAAAGCGGAGATTCAACGTGACAAATGGAACGAGCGGAGGAACGCATCGACGTTACCGCCTAGCGACGCGTTTAGCTAGAAAAGTTACGCGACGTTGCAACTTGGGCTTGGCGAAACGGATTATGCGTCTTGAACGCTCGCGCACTTTAATCATATTCTGTCGAGCGTCGCTTAAGTGAAACGGTTCAGGCAGATCGTAATTGAAGCGCGATACGTTAGGCAAGATCAAAAGTCAAAATTGTTGCCCTCGGATCGAAGATCCAGTCAGTTTATCGTTTGCTTAATGTGCTATTAATGTGCCCTCGAATATTCCGTTTGAGCGTTTTGAAAATAAGCGATTTGAATTAACATAATAAAGAGAGGCGTACGTTACGCGAGTAATTTACGAGTGTAATCCGCGTTTTTGTGGATCGAGAGCGAATCCATGAAGATTTTGTATTATTTATGATGATTGGATGATCGCAACGCAGACAAATACATTATTAACCGCAAGTACGTTTGGGTTAATGGAAACGCGGATGCGGCCCGATTCGTCCAATAAATGATCACGTTATAGCGATCTTGCGTATAACGAATTCACGTTTAAATGGAGGATAACGAGACCGTTCCCCATCGTAAGTGTAGAAAGGTCGTACGCGCTGTTTGTACGATCATAATTAACCGGCGCGCTCTTTCCTCTCCAACATTTTTTTCCGGCGCTCTCTTCCGCCGGTCAGTAATTAATCGCATGGCGCGCGAATGACGTTTTATTTAATTTCGTCATTATATCTGGCTTCAAGCGTACGAACGGGGCAGAGCCGACAGTAATAATTAAAATCTTTCGGTTCGACAGCTCGCGCATTGAACCGTGCGTTCGAGATGAGAACGTATTGTACAAGAGCGCAAAAGTTCAACGATGGGGCTTTGGTTTCATTAATATTTTCCGATCAAGCAAAAAGTTGCGCCACGCTTTGCGCCCGAGTAATTGTTGATGGACAACCGTTTTCGTCCAACAAACGAATTCGCACGTGCGTTCACGCCGTATAATTGTCTCTTGTGTCGCCGCAATCGTTTCGCAAGCACGCTCGGTAAGGCTGGATCTACAATAGACGCAGCAAGTCGCAAGCCGCGAGAGATCGACCAGTCACAGTCAAATATGAGAAGAATAGTCGACTCTCATTGGCCGATTTCTTGCGGCTTGCGACTTGCTGCGTCTATTGTAGATCCAGCCCAACCTCGAGAACCGTAACACTCTAATCTTTTACAACTTTTACCCCGCGTAACTAAAAACCGCAATTAGCTATTCTACCTATATCCAAGATTTTTAAGTAATACTAATTAATTTTCTCAATTAGTTCTGCCGATATTCAGTAACGCAAAGATAATTTACACTTAAGAGGCACTAACCGAAATGTTAAGTTGCTTAACTACAAAAAAAATGGCCAAAATTTTTCCGAGAGTAGAATTACGAACAATCCAAATAATTCGATTATTAATTGTGGGCCCCAAAATGGGTTGCTAACTTTTTTTCTCAGAGTACTCTTCGTAAATTTGCCACATGTATTACGCATTTTAAATAAGTAAACGGAAAGCCCGCGACAGACAAAGTACACTTTATGAGTACGACTATATTACATTGGGTGCATTAGGCGGTGAATGACGGTCGGCGCGATTTAATTGAAAATGTAATAATCTGGTTGGTTGTTAGTAGAGGCAAGATTAAAAAGCCGCCGTCTCTAAAGTTTTCAGGGATTCTCACGAAAGAGGCTCGCGGAGTTTACGAATTTAATATAAACAAAATATCTCCTGGCATACACGTTTGAAGATTAGAGTTTGCTCATGAAGGAAAATTGGCGCGCGTATTATCGATGCAAATATTTTATCGTGTTTGCCCGATATTCCTGAGAGAGATATTCTTTAACGTACATCCGGCTCTTTCGCACTCATATTTTATCATCTTTGATAAATAATTAATGTATAATTAAATAAAGGTATTCGTGATCAATCATTATTTGATCTGTTTAATTACAAATCCTACGAATCTACGATTGTTCTGCAATGTACGCTCTTCAGAAATTCATAGCCTATAATTACCGATTATCTGGTCAATTGAGCACATCTAATGCGTGATAATTCATCGTTAATTGAACGTGATTTAAATGATGTCGCGAAAAATTCCCTTTATCTCGATTACTATTTCAGTATTATCTTTATACAATGAAACAATTGTATTATTTATTGCTACATCTCGAGATGTGTAAACTGCAACCTTAGAATTAGTAACTAATTAGATATAGGAATTAGATAAGAGAACTCGATCTATACAATTTTATTCGACAAATAAATCATTCTACGCAACGAATAAGAATCGACTATGAATACTAATGATTGATGATGAAATGGGTTCTTCAAACAGTGATTCATAGAATAGGAACGGATATATGATGTATGAATACTAACTTCTAATTAATTGCGCGTTAAAATTGGAAATAAACTTTATCTTTAAATATGCCTAAACATTTTTTAATCAAGCGAAGATTATAATAAAAATTAATACAAGTTACAAAATTATTCAATTCCTTTGGCTTCTAATTTCACACGCTTACTGTCCTATTATTTTCTAATAATGCACCCACTGGTTACAAACATTTCTTACGTTTTAAAAAGTCCTTCTGTGTACATGTAAATTTATCTATGTATACGTAAGGGAAAAAGCCAAGTCAATGACAGCCATTCAATTAATTCGTCCTCTTGTTCGTTCTGATGAAATGTCGCGATACGACATCATTATTTCAGGGATAAGGTAAAGATGTGGAAAGGATGATACTGGAGTAGTTCTCGTTTTCTCGTGTAACGTATCTACAGATACTCGCGTCCAGGCTTGGATATCATCAGATCAGATAAGCACGGCTTCCGCCGTATAGAAGAATTACAGGCCGCGCTACGCTGGGCGCGAAAAAGATGAATCAAGCCTCGCAACACCTTCTGTTTGACATACAGTACATTTCAAGTATATCGTTTGTGGAAATAATGTCTGCCGCGCGGCATCGGTGGAAGTATCACGCCGGAGGAATACTAATGCGATGAAAAGTCGCTTGCAATGCGTACGGCAAACGCGTTACATGAATAGACGCAACGAGAAAGAATAGATACGTGTATAATGAGACACTGATGCTGCACGGATAATTACGTTATCACGTCCAACTCATTATAGCTACGTTTATTATATCCTACTGTACGAGGTTAAATTCGACTATTATCCCGCGGAACTTATTTATTCCGCCGGAAGTCCGGAAATCTGATGCGAGCCTCGTTTATTATTATTTCCCACTTTCCCTCCCTCTGGAGATGAGGAAAGTTCATCGAAGAGATGCCATCTAATCAACGATGGGAATTGAAAACATTTGGCCATTGGCAGAAAATCTTGGAGCTTGAATCAATCGTGTAATCTTATTCCGATAGGATGTGCTCGTTTAATTAGTGCGACGTTAAGCTCGCAGATTTGCGCCCTTATCTTCGAGTACGTACTAATGCCGGGACGTATACATACATGTATGCGTTAACGTTGAGATGTCACGCGTGCACGCGCACGTGCGTATGTGCGCACATCTGCTTCGATACAGGTGGAGCTTGAGACGATTATCAGGTGCGTATTTGGAGTAATGCGCGCGGTCCGAAGGCTTGATCGGTAAACTCTCCAATCCAACCCAGTTATGCTCTCTCACTCGTTGCGTTATGATACACGGTCAAACGACCAAGATTTCTGCACAGCTGCCTGCTGATCACACCATATAACGCCGTTTACAATCCTTTGCTATTAAAATTTATTATAAAGCACTTTAATATACATACTGTTTTCTTATCGTTGTTTGCACGAATCGCCTTGTTAATAATTTTTGTGTATTATTTATGTATACGTATATTAATGCTGCTATATAAGGAATCTTATTAGCTATAAACAATAATTTTATATTTTTATGCAAAATATAATTTTTGATTGATGGTATTCCACAAGAGCCATTTTGATTATGAATGGGTTCTAAAGGGAGCAATTTATTTAATAGAGATAGTTTCGGCAAAATATTTGGTTCCTTATACCTTGCGTTAAATTTTGAATGCATAAGTTATCGCGTTTTAAATCATGCTTGCGTGAAATTGGCCAAAGTTCGTTTCATGTATCATATATATGTATAATGATTCTGATCTTCATGATACGCGAAGACACGAAAGATCCCTGCTGCATGGAACATGCTCGGGCGATACATGCAAGGCACATTTATCCGCACGGTTTGAGTGTAGAGCCATCCCAGGCAAATGGTGATATATTAATCTTTTGAATGCGCGACAAACATGCACAGATACGATGGATATGTATACTACCTATCGCAATCGACGCTATCAAAATTCCGTGCCGTTCTGCACTCGATACTCCGGTCTGATATCGCAGACGCAACCATCCATACAAATCGGATCTTACTAAATTGGAGTACAATTTTCACGAGCGGAGTTCCACGCTCGAGCTACGAAGGTAGGATAAGAAAAAAAAAGAGAAGGGGAGGTAAGATAAAAGTCTCTATCCCTCTCTAAGCCGGCCGTGGAAGATGAAGCGAATCAAGTAACAGCGGTGGCTTACGTGCGATGCACCCCTAAACCGTCGCTGAGGGAGCATCATGTGGAAACGCGTTACCCACGAAAGGTCTGTGCTTAGAATTCTCAAGCCCGTTAAATTATATTTCACGTCACGGAACCGATGATTCCTGAAATACATAAGCCGCGATGTTAATCTCATTTCGTTAGTCACATTCAGCAATGTCGCGACGTCCTTCGCATCTCCGGAAATCTATAATGGTGGAGAGAAATACAGGAGTTAATAATGCGTGTTTATAGGAAAAGCTATGTCTAATTAAGATATTTTTTGGGATACTGAGGAATTATAGTAGTCACCATTAGAAGCGAAAGAAATTATCCATCAACAGAGTGCTTAGCTTTGATATTATGTAAGTTAACGTATGCAAAGGCATTATTAGTATTTAAAATGCTCCAACATTTTCGTATCTTACAAAATGCAGTATTTTTAAAATGCTCTATATTAATGTTTGAATACAAAAGCATATAAAGATGTACAAACTGTATTATAAATTATACTTACAACACATATATATATTCTTATTTAGTTACTATAATTATATAATTAGTTAGAATTAACACAACACAATACCAATTAATCAAATAATACATCATCTAATTTATAATGCAATTTCGTCTTTATATTATATTTTATATACATGTAAGAATACATATTCTGTAACTGTTGCCATATTCTGAATAGTATAAATTAGATACCTTTCGGCAGAATTTTTTCAGTCCAAAATATTAATTAATTTATTCATCTAAGCTTCTACATTGTTACCACCAGAAATGTTACTGTTGTCGTTGTCACTATTGCCGTTATCAGATGTGTTAGGGTTTTTATCGCCTTTATTAGCTGCATTGTTGTCTCCATTGTCATTATCGTCAGGTATGGCGTTTTCGTTGTCATCAATGGATGCGTTGCCTCCATCACCATTATCGGATGCGTTTCCATTGCCATCTTCGGGTGCGCTATTGTTTCCATTGTCATCCTTGGGTGCGCTGTTTCCATTGCTATCTTCGGCTGCGGCATTATTTCCATCGCCACCCTCGGCGCTTCCATCTCCAGCATCGGGAATACCGTTGTTTCCATCGTCCGCATTGGATTCATCGTTATTTCCTTGTCCAGTTTCGGATGCACCGTTGTTGCCTTCGTCATTTGGTGCGATGTTATTTTCATCTCCAGTGGAGGCGTCATTGCTTCCATCCCCATTATTGGGTATGTTATTATTTCCATCCCCAGCATCAGGTGCG
>NW_011967195.1:1186159-1220068 GCF_000949405.1 Vollenhovia emeryi
GTTTTTACGGTTTATATGGCTGTCTGTCATATTAAAGAAATTGTAAAGTACCTGAAAATGACTTCATGACTGTTTGAACAATACAATAGCTAATAAAAGAAGCAATAAAAATAGATTTATTAAATATAATAAAATCCGCGAATCTAAGTATTAATGTTATTAATTAATTTTAATTTTAAATCTACGGATCTAAATATGTTGTCAGGACGAAAAGTATTGTGTGATAATACTGAAAAAGGATATGTTTTTTATGTATCTATAAAACACGATGTATGCAGTTTTATGATAGGTATTATACTTTTTGTAATATCACGAAATTGATATTCAATGAAAATACGATTTATGTTTCACACGAAATTACTGAACGTAATTATCTTCCTGACAATTTCATATATTATCAGCTTTTCACTTAGTATAGTACAGTTAGTTTATTGACTGCTCATTGGGGGTCTGATAACTTAAATACCGTTGATAAGCTTTGCACGTGTAATTGATTAAGAAGTAACAGACTTTTCTGACGCAAGTGCGTGTTTAATCGGAATGAAACCTGGAAAACAACGCGTATGAGACATCCGCATGTGATTTCTGTGGAATAGTGGAATATTTCAAAGACTTTATCACAGGCACGTCCTACCCGTGACATTGTATTATACCTTGAGATGTAAACGAAATAGATAATGCAGCCAATTATTCGCTGTGACTTCCCCAAATAATGTATTTTATGCAGATATATATATACACAATATGTGTACGTATATATGTATTAGCATAAAGAATTTTTACATTCAATTTATCTTGTAGTTATTATAAAAATTTCAGGTGTTCGTAAAAAATTTTATGAGCATCATTATGTAGGTATCTCATTAACAATTAATTGTTAATGTTTATATTTACTCTATTTCTTACGTTAACATCGATAATGTCGTCGCGACTTTTTCGTGAACCTCGCGACTCTGTCGCGACCATATCGCGCAAATTAATTCCTTTTCATAAATTCAACGCGAAGGAGCGTTTCATATTCAACGCCATAACTCGAAACGTGTTCCTCGGTACGTGTGTAATCTCGAATCTCAGACTCATCATTTTCAGCCGCGTCAGCTTATGGTACGTGAGACCGTAAGAATTAGCTAAGTGAGTAGCTACGGTAGTTCTACGGCTATTACGGATGCAGAACCAGCGATAGAGCCGACTGAAATGAACGAATCGTACGAAATTGACAAACAGCTTATCCTATCATCGAGGGATAACATACGAGTACTTTTCCATGTAGATAATGATGATAGCTGGTTGGTAGACGTCAAAGGGCCTTCCGATAATTTCTGAGAACTACTGAGTAAAGTCCCTTTTACAATTCAGTCCTAACAATCAATGTTAAATTCATGTTTGCAACATTAAATACGACAAGGAATATTTGACAGAAGATCACTAAACATTTTAATACTTGTATATGTAGAATTTCAGATTTATTTTCTATCGGAAATAATAGGTTGCATCTCTAAACCTTTGATGATTAACAATTGATATTTTAAATAAAAAATTTGTAAAATACAAAAGTAATACTATTAATAGAGCAATATGCGAATTATTGGCAACATATTCGTTAATAATATAATGCGTAATAAAATTGGAACAATAGATACATATTCGATTCAATGGAGCCGATTATAAATTAATTCCCATTAAAAAAACGAATTAGTCCAATTTATTTGCAAAGAAATATAAAATGTTTAATCTTATTAATTTGCGAATCATTATAATTCATGATTTTACACAAAGGTACATATTATTTTATGAAAAATTCAATTTTAATACTACAAAAAAACTGTCAATGGATACTTATATTGAGCCCGTACATTTATTATTTTTATTTAAAAACTTTTATCAGATAATATCGAATGAACAATTCGCCAAGTAATAGTTTGATAATCGTACATTCAGCTTGTATAATACATTATTGCTTGACATGTATAAAAATACGATTTATCCATCCAAAGTTTTCGCCAATGGACTATATTTTACGTGAAATGTCGAGGAAGATGAATGTACAAATTCAGCATCGTACAGATAAGAAATCTTATCTCGTTGAGATCATGGCCGTTACAATATCCTTATTATTTTGTTCAGTTAGCATTCTAAAATTAACCGGTGAGTGAATCAGAGATATGCCGTCTGTATTTCACTCGAAATGTTTGCCATATGCAAATTGCAATCGAATCGAATTGTAAATATTTTCTTACAGCAAGCACGTTCAGTTTGTTACGCAAGAATATAGAATCTGTTTTCTTTCATTGTGCAATCGACTGTGTTTAAAGTTACGTGCCTGTTTATATAAATGCTTAGGTAAATTAAACTATCATTGCATTCACTCATACGATAAATACACACATGTACACGGTAGTTAGCGTTTTCCAAAATTTACTTTTTTGAAAGAGCTTCAATTAATAAAGCTATAAATTATCAAATTAATGTTATTTTGAAGAACGCGTTTTAGACAATCCGGTAATTGCACACTCCATTAGAAAAAAATTAGAATATACTTTGAATCTCGTATTTAAATTTGTTGGAGATAGAATTTTATGCGATGCACTGTTGTGTGCTAGATGAGGGAAAGACGCTTAACGATCGCCTTTGAAACGTTTTTCGTATCAATATGTAGATGCGCTGCGCCATCGCATCCCAGTATTGCGTATGTGTTCACGCGGCTGCTGGTAATTACTCACGTCACGTAGCCGCGTTGCTGGCCACGGATGCCATTTTTTATACTATCAAGAGGTGCCAGCAGCCCGCGCAGTCTACCGCCACCCAGCGGATAATATCGGCCAATGCTTTTTATTAACGCCGAGAAGAAGAGAGACCCGTGTATCGATCCAATAAACGCCGTCACGTCGGATCGGGCGAGAACAATCGCTACAGAGGATAAAATTCTCCGCTTGATCTGACCGCGAGTGGAATTGGCACGTCACGTACCGGCGATCTCTTCTTTCATTAACGTTACGAACGTTTCACGCATCGCTCCTAATCACTGCCCGCGAGTACAAGCGATCACGAACATCGTGAAAAGAAACCTGCCTTTCTCTCCCTTCCTCTTCCCCGTTTACACGTGCGCGTATGCTCGTGTTTCTACAATTTCCACTGGACTTAAATCCCGACTATGTATTTAACGAGCTAACTTGTTGTTTCTTATTCCTTCAGACGAGAAGGATCTATATACTTATAATAATATAAAGTTTAACATAATAAAAATATCTTGTCAGATATATGATCGGACAAGATATAAAATAATAAATCAAATATTTCATCATTTTCTCTTTTAGACTTAGATTTCCTCTGTCTATTTAATCTGTATTTTAAAACGTTTCTGCCGCATTACTTTATAAGCTGCTCTCGTAATTTAATAGGCATTTTTAAATTTTTGTATTAATCCGACAAAATTTTATCGGCAAAATGGCTTGTCGAAAGCATTTTTGATTCATCGTCATTGGAACTAATTTCACCATACGCTGACATTATTATTTCACGTCCATTATTGTCCACGCGTGTTGCGCAAAAATAGAGAATTTTATTCGCTTCACACTATAAATTTCCAAAAGTCCGGTGTCAATCAGAGAGCATCATTTCGATAAATATTGAACTAGGTGGGGTATCAATCAACCATCAATACGTCTTGTCCTGAGCAGACACACAAACGGCTGACTGTGAACATATTCTCTCCTTGCGGTGACACCGATATTGCATACGTATTACGCATCGTTTGTCATCATTATCCGTACCGTAATTAAAACTTTCCGACTTATGATGAAGGATTGCGCGACCTGATTTCCATGAAAATAGAATGGTCATCGTAAATATCAAGCTTTGCCCCATATAAAAACGTAACATTGTTCAAAAACTGTCACTTCGACCAGCGCGATGTGAAATACGCTCCGATTCTGTACAAGTTCGCCGCAAAATACTGCATCAGCTGCAATTATACCAATTAATGAATAAAAACATACCTATTTATTCAGTACCAAGTAAATTATACAATAATAAATGTATTTACGCAATGCATGTATTATTATATAAATACTTGCTAAATAATAAGGAACTGATATAATAATAAAATAAAAGTAGCTATAAAATTTGTGTTGTAATAAGAAGTAATAGGAAGTAGGAAATATGTAACACTTGGGACCTTGTTCTTGAATTTCTGTTTCTTACCCATAACAGCTTCATTAATAATTAACGCATAAGATAAGCTCTTGAGAATGATATATCATCGCGAAATTGTACTTCCCATTGCGTGATACATTTAGATTTATGCTCCTAATTCTATTATGAGTGGTGCTGGTGAATATTAATGTGTAGGGATAGTTTTCAAAGGAAATAATTTTTAAAAATATACAACAATAACAATATCTTTATTAAATGCAGTATAGTATAACAGAGAGCAAAAAGAGAAAGTGAACAGTAGCTGATAAATAAGACAATTACAAGCAAAAACGGATACGCAAGTAAAATTAATGGGAGAAAGTCTCCTATTATTTCTGCTAAATTAATAGGCATCATTTGTTGGTTCCATCATAAAATTGCCCTTGGAGTAAAATTTTTTTAGCGATGAACTCATTGTTAGATTGTGTAATCGTTGCGAAAAGAGATTTGTGATTGAATTAGGATGTTGAAAACCTGCTATCTCATATTGAAAAACTATCCCCTAGTAGACTTTTCTCTATATGTTGCAAAAATTATTTTGTTCATTTAAATACGTTATTGTAGTACATTCTTATCAACTTATTTTGCAAAGTTTCAAGATGCGACTTTACATAGATAACAATGAGAACGCGATAAGAATGTGTAACTATAGATTTTCTTTTTAAAACACGCTGACGAGCACAAATTAATTTTCGTATTTTTCTATTTCCGATGGAATATTTGCGAACTTGAGAATTCAGCCGTGCACATTCAGTTCTTTTTCTAATGGTGACGGCTGCTGGCGTGTCGTTGCCAATCGACACATGCGAGTTGGAGTAATACCGTAGATTATACATCAGTTTCTCGCTCAATGGCTCCATGTTCAATGATTCGTAAACCGCTATCTGGTCCACGTGACCGCACGTGATCGCTTGCCCAAACCTGCTCTTTGATAGTGGTTTTAACCGGTTCGAACTGTCTTCACGTATTATATTCTTTTATTAGGAAACAGGTTTTAATAATTTTTTTATAAATGTATGTACAAATGATGCTGTTTAACTAAAAATTCAAACTTCGAGAAAATACTTAAGATTCGTACATATCTATATCTTTATAAAATGTTATAACGTATTATTTTTTAACATCGTGTTTACATATTCATATTTATTGTAATGATATTATAATGATATTAGATCTATGTATATCATACGCGTGTGTGTATAAAATTGTATTTATGCAACGCGTACAAGATGTTACAATATATAGCTACATATTTACATTGTAACTATATATTGTAACATCTTGTACGTGTTGCATAAATACAATTTATATTATCTAAATTTTATATTAATATCTGTATCGTATATACATAGTGGTTTTGATACTCAATTTTATAAAGCGGTTGTTATATTTAATGAGATACCATACATTATAAAATGAGGGAAGTATACAGTAATTTATAACATTTCATGCAAATTAAATCGAATTGTCGGTTTACTGAAGCGGTTTACTACGGAAATCCTCGCAGACAGTATGCAAATCGCAAACATCGATATCCTCATATGATAATAATTTTACGTTTATTGATGCATCATCTAAAAATAATTCCGGCTGGACAGATTCTTCGCGATATCGAGAAATTGTTTTCAAATTTAGTTAATTGCCGCTGAAATAATTCGTCGGCGACATAAACGAGACTGTGTGTTGAGCTAAGCGACCTATCGGCTTTATTTCATTATTTCGCATGACTCGCACCATTTCATCCCGGGGCATAATTCCGATAGGAGCTCCTTGTTAGTCTACCGAGATAGCGCGGTAGTAAGATCGATCGTCGGGGGCTGCACGGATGCGGGGTACCGTCGGATAATGGATCGGACGTATCCGCGAACTCGATCCCCACGTGCGCGGATGTAGGGTTGAAGCTCTCCATCCGACGACCGTTAGCTGCGTTCCCTGTAGAGACAAAACAATTTTATCGGCCGCAGTAGCCGAGTCAAGTATTTTCATGAATTATATACTGCGAGCGGTCACCCTCGGGAACCCGAACGGAAAATGTTCGAGGTCTCGTCGACGACGACGACGACGACGACGCTCGGCACGTCGCGTCGCCTACGGTTCCCCGGCTCTTTCTCACGCAATAAAATCACACGCTCGACGTATTGTGTCGGTTCGAAAATTTCGAAGAGAACTCGGACAATTTCCCGACAGTCACAGGGTATCATTCATTCGCGACAAGGAGGCAGGGCTAGGTAGGGCTCTTCAAAGAACAAGTGAAAATCAAGCACGCGTGTATCAATCGCGAGTGCCAATCTCTATCTCGACGACGAGAGGGTGGCTTTTATGTTCTTTACCTTTGATACCGGAGGTCCATGCTATGCAATACCTTTCTCTCTATGGACTTTTATGTAGAAGTACGCGTCGACGTTGTTTGGAAACTCTTAAACTTAATATCTATACAGCAATGCAATAGTTTCACCGAGAAATTTCGATTAACCGTGGAGAAGTAATAGTATATGAAGAATTCTCTCTCTCTTTCTCTCTTGCTATAGATATATATACCATTTTTATTATATAATTCCACAAATACCGACCGTAATAATATACATTTTGTTATTAATGCAATATAAGTCTGCGAATGATAACGTGTTATCTGTTCTAAACAATAAGGCAATAGAAATAGACGGGTAAAGTTTTATTTGAGTTCCAAAATTTGTGTGAAATTAAAATTAATCCTCGAAATCAAAAATATCTCCGTAAATAACGCATTCAACTGTTACTGCGGTTTAATCTGTGGACGGTAAAAATAATACGTCGAGATATTTCTTGTAAAGCTGAACAAAAACATTGAAAATGTAATCAATAACAATGCAATTTTATCGGATAGGAACGATTTTCCATTGACATAACGAAGCGAACTGCAAAACGTAGTTGCACTACCCTTGATTGGATCTTTATTCTGCCTTTTTTTTAGATTAGAATGTATATGACATACTATATAAATTCTATCTATGTCAACTGTTGAAAATTAATTCTTTGATACATTTCAACAAATCACTTACATAATTAAAAATAATAACTTAACACTTTCGTATATTCATAAAAAAATATTTTAATATTAAAAACTAATGTCCAGTGCATTCAGCAAAAAAATTGAAACAAGAATAACACTCTGGAGAATGAAACTCTGCCTTGATCTATCTTGAAATAATATCATAAAGGCGAGATGTGTTCTCGAAGAAATTAAAATATGCTCATCAGAGTAGCGCGCCGCAGTTATAACCGCATGCGGTTTCCAGTTCTTTTTGATAGAAAAAGTCCATTTCTTTAACCTCGGACGAAACGACGGGCGCAGAACTCATTTTCTAACGACCAAAAACGCGACGCGCTATCGAGGCAAACGTCATGTACACACGTTCTTGCACACACACGTATTCCTTCCGCCTCCGTTTCCAGTTGGCGGCTAAACCGGAAATAAGCAATCGCGACGATGCCTTTGCGCAGTTCCGCCCGCCGCGAAGATTGCGATGATCGATTTCGAGGGGCGAATCGCTAACAGTACGGAAAGGAGTCCCCGCGGGAACCTGAGGGTACAGTTTCTTTTTTTTTTTTGCCGAATCCCGCGAGATGCGGTTTCTTCCGAGAGTCGTCCAGCCACCATAAAAATATCGACGTCTTCCCGATGCTTCATTAGGAAAAACCGTCCGTCGTCGTCGGCTGGGCCTCATGAGCGCGCGTTATCGGTGTGCAGATCCACGACCCGTGAAATTACGACGGGGGCGTCCGGTACGCCGGCGCGCACCTTGTAATTTTACGACTCGCGGGCCACTTAACATCGGGACCGTATATTTCCCATAAAGCGCTCTCTCGGACGTTCCTTGTAGCGCGGCCGGACGGGCCGCGGCTCCTCACCCGAGGTAAACCCCCGTCCGTCTGCAGGTAAACGATTACCCGCTCCCGCAGTCCCCGTTTCTCGCGAGGGAACAAGGCCCGGTGTGAGGCCGAGCCCCCGTCGTCTCGCTATCTCCTTACGAATCTCGACAAAATGCGTCGTGTCGGCTTGTCGGCGCTTATTACGCCACGTGACGAAATGACAGTGCTCATGGCAAACACAAAGAGGCATTCGTCCCGGCCGTGTGAGTCGTGTAATCGCGTGCAGGCGGCTCCACGCCCAGGAGGCGCGGAAAATTTCACGCGTACGGATGGCGGGACGGTTTTTACATTGTAAGCTCGTATATACATATATATACGTGGAGCGCGAGCGGGTCGTGTCGCATGTGCCGTAGAATATCCGAGGGGGGTTATCAGGATGGTTGCTCCCAGCCGGCGTTCTCCACGCATATCAACATACTAATAGGAAGCACGATTAACATATTTCTTTTTGTAACGCGCAAAATGAATATGCTGAAAAAGGAAAGGTTATTGTACTGTATAAAACTATAGTTATTTCTGCCTTTGTTACTATATCATTTAGCAAATAACAATGGCTCGTATGATAAAATGAAAGAATAACAGAAGGGGCTCAGAGCCTAAACAAGGTTGTAATGTCCGATAAAATTACTTTATTTTAATAGCAAATGTATACATACGTTTCGGTCCTTATTGGATCATCTTCAGTATAACGAAAAAATAATAAATACGATTAATTAAATACATACATAGATTCGCGAATTAAAAATATACAGAGATTACGCAGTCAGTATAATATAAAATTATAATTAATTATAAAATTATATAATTATAAAATATACAATTATAAAATAAAATTAAGAGATAGTAGTAAAAAAAACGCGGCGCAAGTAAATATAACATAATGAGTCAGAAAGTAAAAAGCAGTAATAGTCAGGTAACGGACTACCGTCTCTTAATTAATTAATTTTTACCGTATATCATTTAGACCCAGTTTCACAGTGGCTAGTCAGCTTAACTAGTTGTTAAGTAGTGACGCCAACCACTGATACAACATTTGGTAAGCGATTTACAAAGTTATATTTGTGTATATATTGTATATATACATACACAATATATACATATACAATATATATACAAATATATTAATACATCAGTATATATATATTTTTTAAGCTTATCTGCGAAAATGCAACTTGTCAAAATCTAATCTTGGAAATAGCTTACCGAATTTTGTTTCAGTGGTTGGGATCACGACTTAACAACTAGTTAAGTGGACTAGCCCCTGTGAAACTGGACCTTAAAGCCTCCGCTACAATGATTCTCGGTTCTGTCTACAATGGTCGTACAGTTGTATCGATGGTCGCTTGAGCAGTCGCAAAGTAAGAATTGACCAATCGCAGTCGATTATTCTTACGACTACGACTCTGCGACTCGCATTGTAGACAGAACCGAGAATCATTGTAGCGGAGGCTTAAGGCTCGAACTTTCGCTGCCTTGCGACGTAGAAAAACTGTGAAGTTTTCTGAAAGTCGTCGGTTACTTTTCAGCTTTTTTCCCCCCCACTTTTTTAACCTTATCTATATTTATTACACTATTAAGTTAATATAACAGCACATCGCGGTACATTTTATTATGTAGGTAAATTAATGATTTTCTTTAGCGCGAGCAAAATATAAAGGACTAGTTTTTCTGCCTTAACGTACTTTATTTTACATTTTTTGCAAATAAAAAAGAAAGGCCTTTCTTTTACATACTCTTACGCCAAGTAGACCGCTAAGCAGCATAAACTTATCGGCCTCGCAGCGCGCGCGGCGAGGTACAGGTAAACCCTTTTTTTTATATTTCTATTTTTTACGTTAATAATAAACGAGGCGCGAAAGCGTTTTTATTTTTAACCGGCAAAGACAGCGGGCGAGAGCTCCCCTTTTTTATATGTACACACATATATATATATACATATATATGTATAAAATATCCCACTGAAAAACCCTTCGGTCATCTCATACGTTACTCATGTTACACGCACAGCGCAAAATATCGTTCCGGCGATTAAGAGAACGTTAAGGTCGACGTTACGGGCGGCTGTGTGAGACTCGTGCACCGATATTCGGGATGATGGATCGATACGGTGCCAACTGCGGTAATTTCTCTGAGGAGAAGCTAAACGAGATATGAACGACACGATTAATTCCCCCGAACGATCTTTTTCGGCGCTGTTAACGGTTATCTGATTGGCTCACGCAGCACCCGACGCTACGGGTAGGTACAACGTAACGAGCTGCAGCGAAATCGTCTTTTTTCACCGGCAGCGGCGCGGCGCGGTGCATTCTTTTTGTGCGACGCGCGAACTCGGCTGGCAAGACCGGCTGGCCGGTTATTACCGCAGAAGAAAGCGTGTTGAGCGCAAAATAATGTTCGCACGGATCTACAAAACGAACGTTTAATTAATAAACCACACTCGATGCGCGCAACAATACCCTCGGCGTCGCTGAATTGTTCAACGAAACTGTTGCTCATCGGGTAGGTTTGTAAGCGCACGTGTTGCATTAAAATTTATTAACGCGTGCATTTTTTACGCGCGTATGACAGAGCCCTCCGTCTAACCGTATCCATTTTCGTAACGTCGTCCGTATTCACGAAATATTAATAATATGCCCTCGCGCAGATACGCCTTGTTGTTTGCGCCGCGCGTGATGTTTGTGGGTGCGCGAGTGAAATATTGCGCGAGCGGTTTAGCACGTATGACGCGTTCAAACATTTTGTGCATTCATAACGACGCAGGCAATTACCCTCAAGTCGCCGGCGTGATAAGTGCCAGGCTGAAAACATAAATCGTGACTCGTGACACGCGCCTTCTAGCGGCGCGACAATCGTCATGTGGGTACGCATCTAATATCAAAGTACGCACGACCGTGACAAACCCCTTTCAGATTACCTTTCGGGGATAACAATACGTGCGGGGCGGCGGTGTATGTAGAAAACGGAACCGTGGTGTTAATTTCCTGTTGCGGGGCCAAAACAAGCCAACGGGGAGAAACAAAGGCTCATGGGGGGGGATCTTCGCTACGCCTGTCTGCTTTCTGCCCTCGAACCGCGTCTTCCGTCGTCAAAGATGAAATGGGTGTGTACCTCTCGTTCGCGCGCCACGAGCAATCGTCGAACGCTGCCGCAACTCTTCTCGCATTATAATGCGTTGAATTAAATTAAGTTTAAATGGGGAAGGCAACAGTATTGAGAGGCGGCGAGAATTGAATTAGACAGCGAAACCACCTGTCACGTAAGAGATGTGCGAAATGCGACCAAATTATACGATAAGTGGCTCGAAAACTCGTTTAATTGTAGAATAGAACTCTTTGCCTCTTTGATTTAATTACTGGGTATATTTAAAAATGGAAATTTGCGCGCTAGAGGGAGAAGGAGGGAAAGAATAATTGTTTATTTTGCAAAAATAAGCTGCAAATGAATCGATGAATATTGATGTTACGTTAAGTGGAGAACCAAACATATTTAATAATGCTGCACCTTAATTTTTAGAAATGGGGACGAACAAATAATATTATTTTCTTCATTAGTTATTTGTCTTGCGATAAATAATTAATGTAAAGCTTCGTCTTGAAAAACAGTCATTTGACGATCACAATGTTAATCTTTTATCTTTATAATTTATTCTTCAAATGATCGGTGAAAAGAAAATATAGATTTCAATTTTGTCATAAAAAACGATTGCACACAAACGTTAAACCATAGATAAGACGTTGAAAGAGACAAATCCGGAATGATAGCGGACCGTTATACGCATATATTGGGGTAGTCAAATCTTTTAGTTTATTCCTAGCCTCTTGAAAGTTTAATTAATTCGTGAGGATTTGCGTTACTAAAAATTACGTCGAACAAACTGCCATTACGCTCACGGAGTGCAGCTGAATTTGCAGTGCAGCGCAATAACGTTGAATATGGAATGCGTAACCTACAAGTACTTTCGACTTTAATCTAATACATATAATTCATTCAGTTATTTTCAAATTGTTAGGGCACTGACATTTTTTCTCTCGTTTCGGAGATTTTCACTTCTCTAAATTATAAACAATTTTTCGTCGCCGCATTTTAATTCTTTTCCAAATTAAGAAATTAAAGGGTATTTGGTGATGTGTCGCTTTCCACGAAAATTGGTAATTTTATTCACTTATTCGGTCTCACCTTTCTTCTCTACATTTTGTCTACAGCAGGACAGACTAGACCTTAGTATTTTGATAGAGAAGAAGCTGTATAAGAACTGGTACGAAAATAATTGCGCGTGTTATTACATGCACTAATTGTAAGTTTTAATGTGAGAAGCCATTCTTACAAAGTGTAGTCAAAGAGGCTATTCTTACAAACTGTAGGCGAAGAAGCCCTTGTTCTCCATTAAGATAAACCGATCTTACAGAGAGTCGTAAAGGCTCGCGCGTCTCTACTTGTGTGAAATTTCGGACGCCTCTATCCTATAGGATTAAGGAAATAGAGCGCGTGGATTTTGTTGCTAAAGCGCGGTCACGAGATGTACGAAGCAGTCCGCCAAGGTGGACATTAAACAAACATCCTCCCCGGTGCTGCGGATGCGCGAGGTGAAGCGGCAATAAGACACGTCGAGTAAACTACGTGTCTGCGTGTAACAACGAGCCCAGAGCTACCCGGTGCGGCACGAAACGAATGCAATTGCGAGCATCGGCAAGGATATAAGCGTGATGACCACGTTCGCGCCGTGGAGCTCCCCCCCCCCCCCGTCCAGAGGTTCCTATTATCGCTCACGTCGCCGCGGCATGGCCGATATAAATCGGCCGGGAGAAACGTATAGCGCACCATCTCCCTTTGCCCGCCGCGCTCTTCACGCTTTAATGCCTGGGAAAGTGTTGCGAACGAACGCGGACCGAAAAGTGGAACAGATTCGTACGATGCCGGCAATGAAAGCAGGGAAATATGAAAGGGGATTTATACTGAGACACAGACTATTCCACGGAAACGATTCAAAGTGGATAGTCGTGGGACATTACGGAGATATAGGACAATCTCCTTGCGCTACTCTTACAATGTAGAGCAAGATAACGGAGACGCGCCCCGCCGTCATTGTATTCTCTTCAAAGAACTTTACATGGTATTCACGCCTGCTTGTTGAATATATATAATTTTAAGTTTTATTTATTGAAAACTTAAATATGTAAACCGTCAACATCGTGGAATCGAAACGTTGACTCGTGCATCGAGTATTCCTTTGCCCCCGCAAACGGTTTCAATTAGGAAAATTTGCAAATAATACTTCGCTCTCTCGAAGTTTGTCTATATCCACATACTGCCTCCAGGCTCTTTAATTTCTCTTCAAAGAATTGCTTTGTATCTACCGTCTTATTGCTCGTTTTCATTCTCCCGGTCTTTAGCTCTCCATTCTGTGCTCACAAAACGATCGCGCCCAACAGTTCCCAAAGAAGTTTCGTTTCCACTTTTAAATCAATTTTTCTCCATACGCGATGGAATGTGCTCGAGTATATGCCTTTTAGTGACTCTCTGAAATGCAATAGAGAATAGTGATTTTTCGAAATACAATAAACAATACCAGTAAACAATAAAGAATATTGTGTTTCCGCAAAACTTGATTACGAAATTGCACTTTTAATATCGCTACAACAACTGTGTTCGTACAGAAAACTGGATAGCGGATATCGAGCGTACTATATTAGATGTTCGATTATTCAGAACACTGCATCGACTGCGGGATACTTTCTTGGCACCGAAGAATATCGTCCAAAACTTCCCGATGCCATATTCTCGGAAAAGAAGGTTAACCGGTGGTTACATATGATGGCATTCAATTAAATACATTCCGATAGATTTTCGAAAGTCAATGTCTCCTCCGTTGAATCAGGTTTCGAGGGCAGTGACGTATTTATTGGCAGAACTTGTCAATATCTTTCGTTGGTTACCAAACGTTCAATTAATGAAGTAATTGTATCAAGTAAAAATCAGTGAAGGGAAAAGGACTGTCTGAAAACTGATAAATCGTTAAAGAAATATAACGATGGTTATATTTTCCGATGAACGATTATGATATTGGCGATTTATGTAATCTGCTTATGCAACTTGTTTTCGCGATTTATGTAATCCTTTTCCGATAAAGATATTTACGAGAGCTGATATTCTTTTTTAGTTTGTTTCTTGCAAAATGTAACGAAGCTATTTAATTTCTTACGGGTTAAAAATAATAAAGAATTAATAAAGTTTACAGAAATAGGAGTAAAAGATAATATTTTTTTTATTATCGGTGCTGATAATGTTAAAAGCGAAGTAATCTTCAACGATTAATTTAATTATTCGTCGATGTATTTTTTACAAAAATAAATCTTGTACAGTTTCGTTGTACAAATATTGCATTTTTAAAAGGAAATATCTCAATATTTATTCGTAAAAATGCAGCGCAAATTATCTTCTGAGAATCTCCTTCCACGTTAATTTTTTTTCGAAAGAAACGCATAAATTTCGTGATTGCCAATAGTTCGCAATCTAATCACGCCAAGTATGAAAAAAAAAGAGCCATCGGTTGCAGGAATCGCGGACGCAATTTCATTTCGTGCGGAAGGATCAGCTCTATCCATAGTCGTTTGTCAGTGGGAAATGTTGGTTCGTTGATACACTTCGTATATCGAATTGTGCGCGCGCGTCGCAATACAGATCGCAATCAGGAAGGCAAGTTAACGCCTCCGTCGCCCGCCGCTAACTATTAAATTTCCTTACACTTTGTAGTACGATTAATCGTCGGAAACTCCTTTATCGAGCGCTTCGCGCATGAGTGGGTTGTCGCGCGATCGGAAATCACCAAGAAATCCCAAGCCGGCTTCCATCGCCGACGAGAAAGCGTTACACACATGTACACGTGTACGTCAGTTTGGCGACTCCTGGCTGCTTGCCCGCGCGCGATGAGAGCAATATTGTCACGGGGTTTCCCGGAGAAAAACTTTTTAATCTCTCGGGTGAGCGGATGAGCAGATGCTTTGCGCGCGGTGACGACGAGTCCCGGCGTGACATGCCGCATTAAAGCAACGCGAGAGAGAAACGGGGGGGGGGTGAGAGCAGCTATCTCCGCATTTTCGTAGAGTCCTCCTAGAGATTTCGGGCCCCGAGTACCCGCTCTCGCGTGCTTGCCGCATTTCACTGTCGCAAGACCGTCGAAACGTCGCGACGAAATGTCACGTCGTTCGAAACGTCAAATAACGGCGCAACTCGTCGTTTACGAAGGCCCTCCCCCATATCGCCAGTCTCACCGTCGAGAAATTGCGCGGTGCAAACGCGGTCGGAACGAACGACGTAAGTTACAATTGCGCCCGCAATTGCGTCGCGGGTGAGAACGTGTTCGTCGCCTGACCCCACGAAGACGTCGGGCCGGAGAAGACGCTGATGGAAACACGTACGGGCTCGATACGAGAGTCTACATGAACGCTTAGACGCGTTTGAAAAACGCGGCAATATCGTCCACTCTTCTCTCTCGACCCTCCCCCCCCCCTTCTCTCTCTCTCCCTTCACTCTCGCGGCTTTTTACCTCGTTCTCGGCGTTTTGCCGAGAACGCGCAGCGTTCGCGCTTCAACGTTGAAACGATAGGGAACTTTTTTAATCTTCAGAGCGCGAACGAGCAGATGCTTTCACGACGATGGTTTCCCGACTTGACACGCCGTGTTAAGAGCCACCGTCGCGCACCGAGGGGATGAGAGAAACGCTCGCCCTCGGCGCCGCCGCCCCTCAGGATTCCGGCGGGCCGTGGACGTCGGAATGACGTGTCGGTAGAGATTTCGTTCCGGATGCCAGGAAGCGCGCTGCAGCAACCCGAGAGAAGGTTGAATAACTGGGGGAGGTTCCGTGAAGCGCGCATTTACGTTCGCCAAGTATATAGCCCGCAAGACCGTAACTAGGTGCGGGATATTCCGGAGGGTCCACGTCGAGCGTGAAAATATCATTTTTAATGCCCTGTCGGAGGCGCGTTTACAACTATGACGTTTATCCTCTCTTTCTCTCTCTCTCTCTCTTTCTCTTCTCAACCAGGTTCGCTTCCGTTTGGTCGCTGGCGTTTTAAACTGCGCTCGATGGACAATAACGCGATAACATTTTTTCATTAATTCAGTAAACTTGCGCCACGATGAGAACCCAAAATTTCCCATTATATTCAACTATGTTGACTCGGCGAGATTAATTGGAAAAATCTGATTGTGAATTTTCATTTTCATCCTTTTAGGTGCATAACGTTTACTTCTAAACTAAACCTGAATGCATATTGCTCCTTGTTGAATATAGAGTCGTTATTGTTTATCAGAAATTTCCATCAAATTCACCAGTCAATTTCATTAAGCGACGAACGCGCGAGATCGAGTTATTCGACCCTAACCGGACGATCAAGTGCAACCGCTCTTGGTGGCGGTAACGAGAGAAATAAAATTAACGATGCAAAAAATAGCCGGTCGTTGCGGGGGGATCATTTTACACACGGTTACTTGCCGTGGCGACATCCCCATACGTGATCGCGACCGCCGACGCATAGTAATTCGAGATCATGCGCGGCGTCGGCAGCGGCGGCGTGGTTTTATCGCGTTAACGCGTCCTTTCGTTGGCCTTGTCGCGCGATAACGCATTATATACGAGCCTCGGAGCGCAAAGCTCTTCTCCGAGGGAAACCCGTTTACGATCTAAACTAGGCACGGACGACAGGATCAAGGATGACAGGTCGGTTGTTACAATTTCGTTCTGGATGCTCCGTTCTCTCGCGGTGCATCTCATGTCCTGCCTTCCTTCCTTCCTTCCCACGCAAAATGATTCGTCACGGTGAAATCGGTTTAACATCCCACCCCTTCCGACAGCCTCGTCGGAAGAGTCCTTCGATTCTCCTTTCCACGCATCTCTGACTTTCCCCTATTCTCTCGTTCCCTCCGTCTCTCCGCCTCTCCCTTCCGACGTCATCCCCAAACTTCCAAAGGGATGCTGGTGAGCCTATCCGACCGCAGGATAGAGAACCGCGCACGGTCAGCTAGTTACCGTGGTAACGCGATACAGGAACTAAATTCCGTATGTACTCGGGGACTAAGTGCACTTCTAACCGAAATTTCACGGCCTAAGCAAACGTTACACCGACGCTTAAACGAGATTTCGTATTAATGTTTAAAGCGATATACCGGCCGACCGTTGCGCAGATTGCAATCAGTGAGGGATAGCCATGGCGTATAACTACACGGTTACGGCGTATTGTTTGAAATGCTCAAGTGCCTGTAAACGCTCGACGCAGATTTTGCGAGATTTATCACGCGATTGCGACAATATTGCAAGTGATATTTGGGGCGATAAGATCGAGGAAGCCGAACATCCGTGCGCCCTTTTCCAGTTTTATCGGGTTTTATTATAATTATAGCGTGACATTTCGTTCATCGTTTAAGTTAAATAACTAGACAACCGATTACACTCGATTTTCCCGTTCGACAATCTTGCCACACTTATTTTCACCTTTAGTCTCTCGAAATTTCTGCTTTTCATTACATTGCGAACTTTACGATCGGATAATAAACGACCGTCATACGTGACGTTTGTAACACAGATGACAAAGCGTTGTTATAATCGTAGGTCATGAATAAATGCCAGGTCAAAGGTGGAAACAATCTCTTTTGAATTAAGAACATCTGTTGCACGATTTACTTCGGAACGTTATTTTCTCGCGGCCGGATTGTCTTAAATGTCTCGGTGCGAAAAATGGAAACCGTGTAAATTCACATACAACACATGTACGCGATAGGTAATACTCGCGCGGTCGAGAGAGTTAAATGAGTCATCGGGATACACGTGCGATTTCTTCTTTTTTTTTCCTCGCACGAGGTAGAGCCAGGCATCTCTAGAATTATTTCTGCATCTCGGCACAGAGGTGTCTTGTAGCCTGCAAACTGATCCACCGGATTCGCCGGAGAGCCTGCGAACTGCATAGCGACAGGCACTCTCGGTACCTAAGAGCCCGTGCGAACATTTTCTTCTTATGTGCGAACATACCGTGTATACATCCGCACACACACACACACACACACACGTTCGTATTCACGTTAGACGTGAAATCTCGGTTTCGTGCGCCGATGTGCGAGAGACTCTTCTCGGGGCGTATATCTGATCTCGCGCCGGTAGCATCCGTTCGTTGGATTCCGCGTATCGCTTTTCCGTAACTCGCCTAACGCAAGTGCCAATAAGACGCTCGGCGACGACGAGATGGATCGCAAACACAAAGGATACGAGATCGGCGACGGATCTCATCCCCCAGGCAGAGCGTGTACACCGTTTGAAGCGTCGTAATTTCTAATACGTTCCCGGTTGATATAGCCAAATGGCGCGCAAAAGTTATACCCTTCGCGCGCGGATCTGCGTCGACCTCGGTGTGTAATAGCTCCTCGCAATCTCCGTTAATGAAACTGCATCTCTGAAAAACGCCGCGTTAGGTACTCGAGTTTCGCGAGGTCGTTTAGACAGGTTGGATGTTGAAACTTAAATAAGTGAATCATTATATGGGGACACACCGTTAAGAGAGGAGTTCTAATTTTCTGGTGGTTCGTTGCCGACCCGAGGGCGCCGCGCGGGGGATTTTTTATAACATTATCAAAGAAAAAAAAAAGAGATGTGCTGCGCGAGGCAACGAAACTTTTCAGCGGCCTTCTGCTCATCTTCCAAGTAAGTGGTACTTTAAAAATTAACCGAGAATATTATATAGTTTTTATACAACCGTGGCATCTTGGTCGTATCACGTTTTACACTTTACGAACCAGCGAGCGGAAAGCTTCTATCCTTCCATCTTGCGTATACACGGGATATACGGTAAAGCCCCGGTAGAAAATGACAAGGTATCTGTAGATGGTGATATAATTATTCCACGCTAATTATGAGGAAATAAGTGATGCTTGAGCAATTATTATTAATTCCATTTTATATTAATTTGATCATTTATTAAATTTTATAATCTTTTTTTTCTACCTAAATATCATGTGGTCGATTACGAGCACAAAATAAAATAAAATATTCAGATTTCTTGGATAACAGAAGAGGGCATGCCGCGTCAATTACATTAATAAATGGAAAAAACAAGAATGCGAAATATTATATAACATAAAAAATACAATGGCATATATATTTCTTTCTGTTTTTTAAAACTCACTATTTAACTTGCCATTACGAGATTTCCATAACAAAAAATATGCTCTTTAACAAGAACGTATCGTAATGTTGTAAACGTTTTCAAGATAATGAGCTACGTGTACAGCACTGCCGCCGGTTGTTTTTATACAGATTTGACGTAGCACAAATTACACGTTATTTATATCTATAAAAATTTTTCACTAACGCAACCCACAAACATACCGTCTACATCATTCGCGGATTTAACCCACGGTTTTATTTAAAATTGCAATTGGAATAATTACGGGAAAACATGACGACTAACTGTTTTACATTAATGAAAACTTCAGAGAGGGAGGGAGGGAGAGGAGAAAGTTTTTCTGGCTTCATAGTCCCATTCGCCAGACGGTTAATTTGTTTCGAAGTATCAAAGTCGGGCTCGATTCAACGCGGTGGAAACGCGGCGCGAAGACAGCGAAATTATCTTGCGGCCGCTACGATCGAAGGCAAAGAACGGCCGACTGTGTGTAATGAAATATTATATTTCCGGAAGATAACTCCGCCGGAAATGCTTGCACGGCTGAACTTAACCGACGAATTTCTCGGCGCGCAAGCTGTGGCCGAATTGCATCGCGACGTTTAATTAGAGCAAAATAATTTCGAGAATCGTACTTGCGCTGCCCGTAATATATACATACGCCATTTTGCGCTTTTATATACATAAGCAATATAAATAACGCATACATTTGCAAAAAGTAGCTGAAATTTCATATACGCTTGATAATTCAATTAATATAATTCTCGCAGATAAATTTTCCAACTTTTACGTCACTGGAAAAACACTGAAATATTTTATGTTGAATCTTTGTTAAGATTAGTTCACAGGTAAGCGATTAATTATCGACAAACGAGATATTCTGAGCATCATTCGATTTAAAGTTCTTTGAGAAAGATTCATTAACTATAAGATTCCTTTTATCCTAAAGCAATTCCAAATTAATGACTTAAGTTGTTAATAGCAACCATTAAGACGCCTTGAAACTTTTCAGAATAAAGCTACGTTGAATTATACATGTGCTCTCTTCAATGATTATTTCATGAGCCATTCTAGTAAATTAATAGATAACTAATAACGTTAATCTTCCTATCTAATAAATTAATGTGTAAATAAATACATAGCGTAATTAGTTTACGGAATAGAATCGAAATTGGACAAATTCTGAAATGTCGGTTTAATCTTCAATTAAAATAATAAAAAGTATATTCTACAACATTTCCTAACAGCACGTAAATATTATATTATGTATAATATATGTGTATCCGTGCCTTATATTACGTCGCACTTCTAAGAGCTTGTTCGAGGATACGTATTCATCCTTTCAATGGCCTAGATATCTATCTGCAGACAGCGATAAAGGACACCGAGACTACGACATCCTGCACATTACGAACTTCCGCGAGTCAACTTCCACTAGGTCGGAACAACGGCACATAATTCCTCGGCAGCGAGTAATTACTTCGGCGGGAAATTTCCGTCTCTAACGATGAATTGATGATACTCGCACAATCTAATTAGCATTACTTCTTTCCCCCGGGTTTTCGCGGTAGACTTAACGCATTAACTTTTTTCACGAGAAAGGAAATATGTGCATCGCAAGTTACGAGGACAGGCAAGAGGGCGTGTCAAAATATTGTGCCGGGAGCTAAAAATCAAACAGCTGTAATGCAAATGAAAGTGCGAAAAATTAAGGCATGTGTGTCAAGAGACGAGATGAGAAAAAATATTTATTTTCTTGCGCGCGAACTAATGAACAGCGCGCGAATAGTTTTGCAATATTACAAATAATAACTTTTTTCTTTCTATTTAATTTGAAAGTGATTTTGTGAACCATTTTCAAATTAAATGGAAAGGAGAAAAATTAATATTCATAATATTGCAAGATGACTAGGTGCAGGTGTTGGAAAGAAGATAGTAGAACGCGGAACAGTAATATTTACTGGGGTAAGACAGCGCTTTTGTACTTTTCCTTTAATGTGGACACAACTATCGAATCTCTCGAAACATCCCTTTTAAACTTTCCATCGCAAACTCGAACATCATAATTAAACAGCAAGTGAGTCGATATCTACGTAGACGTTCCTGCTCAGAACTTTACATGACAGTATCTAATTCGGTAGCCATTAACCTGTCTGGCGCACAGGGAACAAAGTAAACTTCGGTCTGTGATTGCGCCCCGTTTAGTGTGCTCGTGCACCTTAACGTTAGGCTGCGCAAACTCGGTGTTTAGTACGAGAGCTAATTTGGCATTGACCAGTTACGCTTTGGCGCCGGCGGACTTACCAATGTTTATGTTGCCGTCGGTTCCGGACTGCTTACAGACAATACACCGACCGGAAGTAGCGGCGACATTAGTCGTCCCTGAAATACCATGCGCTCGCAATTTCCGTAACTTAGTCCGATCTGCTTCCTCCACTCGCAAAGAATGAAAAGCGTGCGCTGATATCTGTGCTTGGACTACAATAAGCAAGTTAACAGTTTCGACGCAAATAATCGAGTGAATGTTTTAAACACAAAACTGGAAGAAATGGTGTTAGAAGTTGCTTTGTTTTTATTTCTTGTTGCTTATGATTTCTTCTAATTTTTATAAATGACGATAACATTCATGATCTTTTAGTTTTCTCAATAATTCTATTTTGCAATTTCAATATGGTTTCTATTTCGGATTTGTACATTTCACTAAAACAGATATAAAAGAATAAAAGTAAAATATCTGTAGAGCAGAGCATATTTTTTAAATAATGAAAAAAATCTTTGGCAGCGCTTGTATCGGTGTAATTTCTCACCGTCATTTCCGCAGTCATAAGGGAATGCGGTTTCATGAAACACTAAAAGCAGATACGCCGTAAGATGTAATAACTTATAATTGGATCATTATCGTGATCCAGCAGCAACTCTCAAGCCACCGTTTAATATGAGATTATCGCGCATATCTCGAGAATATCCTTGATCTATTTCTTTTAATGGAAAGATCATTCTTATTCAATAGTACTCCAACTTTGGTATTTTGAATATCTCAAAAATTATTAGACAAATAAAAAAATGTTTCAGACAAAAGTTGTTCCAATTAAAAAATTCAAGATGACCTCCATGTAACCTTCAAACGACTATCCAAGGTCGAACCAATGATACCATCCTATGTCCCTCTTGAAGCCATACAACTTTTGTCTGAAACATTTGTTTCTAAAATGCATAGTTTTCGAAAACTTGAGGGTTTTCCATACTTTTTCCTCACCCCGTATAATATTATGCACATACGCACAACATACACACTTAATTTGTTTACACATATCCAATTTGATAGTTATTTACTATATCGTGTCATTAATTATTAAAAGAAGCGCGCTAATGAGTGATATAATGATTTCAATCATCAACTCAAAATTATGCAACTATTATCATCCACAAATTCTATATATTATAATATTATCATTCATTATTCCATCAATCGAACGCATCCCACGTTAATTAACGATGCTGCTCCTAAAACACACCGCGCGACAATTGCAAATGCGGAATTAACTCGTATGATAAAAGATTCATTGAAGATGATTAATGGGTGTTTGAGCCGTATATACATGAAATATTTATAAGCAATTTACGCAAATTCGTCTGTTCGCCTGGTGGAAGGTACGTTTTATCAGGCGACATAAGAAGAACACGAAGCTACTTAATTCGACCCGCTCTGCCATTATCTGGCACGAGACCGTCGCTTTGTCATGTGTATCACGCAATCATCTCCGTCTTTGACACTGAGAAACCTTTTACGGCATACACTTTTCCTCGTTACAACGATCTGCATGCTAACTCGTTCATACGCTCTTTGTCTCTCGCGTTATCTCGTATCTACAATATAAAAAGTAAAATATAATAGAGAGGCGCGGCGGAACAGGAATAAAGAGAGGAGGAGAAAGAAAGAGATAGAGAACAGGAAAGCAGGGGAAAGAGAGTGCATGGGACTTTTGATGTTTTACAAGCAACTTGCTAATTCAGCAGTGCGCTACCCATTTTTATAACGCCGCCGCGCTGATCTACCCCTTTTCGTCTCCTGCTTCCCGAGGCGCGCGTAGTAATTAAACGTTATACCGCCGACAAAGGGCTCGGTAAAAGGGCCGGGGACCCTGGTCCGTGGCACGGGGCGTCCGACAAAGAGACCAGAAACCGTTTGCCAGATCGTCCCGTTGTCCTTCTGGCAATGGAGTCAGCCGACCTTAGGAGCAAACACAAAAGAGTGCGTTTCGCGACCGCCCGGTTAACTTATCTTGTCTGTCGTCCCTGTCCCTGCCTGCCCGCCTCGTGTGCCCGTGGCGATGAACCGACTGGGGTTCGATATGAAATCCGTCCCAGACCTGGACCGTGCGCCGGCTACATGTCATTCCCGTTTTGCCCCGTTGTTCCTGCTGATCGACAACGGCCGAATCCGCCCGTATCACCACGGATCTGTCCCCCGACGCTGTTTTAACAGCCCTGTTCGGCGCTACGCGCGGTTTCCCGAACGCATCTGTGCGAGATCGATCTGTACGCGAATTTCTAGAAACAGTTGTGCGCTGCTGATTTTTCTTTTTCTTTTTTTTTATGTTGAAATCCAGGATAAATCTGTTTTTTCCCCAGCCGTTATCTGAACTTGGACATTTACACGGCTGACTGCAGAATCATGTAGTTTATATTTTTAAAAATGTTCGTTAATTTTGGGGTTTCTTTTAAGGCTACTATTTTACATCTGTTTTTTTCTTGGTTAAATAATTCATTTAAAATTAGACGTAAACGTTTCAAGCGTTTTGAAAAAAATAGAAATTTATATTTATATAAACTTCCAAAATCATAAAGATCTCTATCTACTTAAGTGCCTTTAAATAAGTCACTTTAAGTAAAGAAAGTTCCGTGTTTTCTTTTCTCTGAAAATTCCTGTTCCTCAATGTCGCATCCACCAAAATCAACTTCGAAATATATGTTCAAGCAGATAAATCGATTTCCTTTAATAATTCCTTACTCTCTATATTCAGTCACCAAGCAAAAAACTGAAGCAAGAGCTGCTTTGAAGGAGTTTACCTTCTGCTTCACTAAACTTCTTTCCTCAAAGTAAGTATGAAGTTTAGGGCCAGGATTAACTTGAAAGAGTAATTTTTAAAATAACTCGTCTGATTTTCATACTACTAAAAGCGCATAGATTTCTAATTCGTTTGTTATGATCGCTTTCTAATTCGTGTGTTTTAAATTTAAATTTACTAATATAATTGACATGTCCAGCAATGCTAAATAATAAAAGATGTGTCGTTTATCTAACAATAAATTTAATGTACGCTTGGTTTGCATTTAAATAAATTTTGATAAAGTGTCAATATACTTCCTAAAATAATTCTCTTCTCTCCGTAACAAGTTAAGTGACATATGTGTGCCAATCAAATGAATTATAAGAACTTGAAGTAGCACATGAAGTAGAGAATAAATAGAGTTGTATGTCAAATTTCACCCAGAATGAACGGCTGTTGCTTCTCTCTCCCCATTGTTCTCCGCGCCAAATCGGCAGCTTGAATCTGCACTGTCTACTCCACGAGTTTCCCCACCGATATTGTTTGTCCCCACATTACTTTTGGTGCCGACCCCGGGGGACAAAAAAGTTTATTATCGCGGCTAACTCCGGCAAATTCGTTCATTTGGCAGAGATAGGGAATGCCGGCGCGCAGGTCCACTCCCTAACTTTGCGCGTTAAGGTCGCCGATAGCGATGCGATGGCCGTTTGGCTTTGACACGAGAATTCTTCGGCAAACGATATGACGCTCGCAGAAGAGAGCGTCAACGAGATAAAACAAAAAAACTCCCGTAGAATTTTTCGATCAGAGCTTTTTCTAAAAGAACAATGCGATTTGTACGTGCCAAGAGAGTGAGAGAGATCGCGCTTTTATCTTTGTTACTATTGTTACCTTTGCTGCGCGAGACAGAATTATCGCCTGCCCTTGAATACTCGATATTACTGAAGTGAAATGAAATCACACGTATGTGAAGATTTAATCTTTAATCTTTCTATTCTTTGATTGGAGAAATCTACATATTTTTAGGCGAATCGATATAACGCGGTAACTGGGATAGCGCATTTCTATGAAACCGGCGTAAAGTTTAGCAGTTACATAATGTGATAATCGTGATCATTCCGCATGGATGACATTTAGGAGTTAAGAAGTTACGTATCTATAGCCGCTTAGAAACAATGACTTATTGTTAGTTCTGAGTTTCCAGGTTTCTGTGTCGAATCCATAAATCGATATTATCTATAACTTAATTCGAATTCTAGCGAGAATATGAAAACTCGTAGTTAATCAATAATGACAACTCTTTGGAGAAATTGCTGAATTAATTTATTAACCTTTAACATTTTTCTGGATGAAACTGATGCAGTCCAAATTATGACCTACGTCTAATTAAAAAAAATTTTTAATCGCTTCTCTATTGATACAAAAAAAGGGTATTTTGTTCAAAAAGTATTTACGTTTCGAAGCAGCGACTGATATGAAAAAGGAAAGAGAAAAATTCAAGGGTTTAATATTTTCAGATTTATGTCCCAGCGACAACGCTTTTTGAACATGGATGTATTTTATTCGATCGCTTTTGTAAGTGCAATTAATAACACTGTAGAGTTTTAGTATTCTTATTGTTAGTTGTAACAGTTGTGCTGAACGTGACAATGGCCCGTTACCCTCAAAAATGTAACTTTGTGTGCCACCCGTAAATATAATATTTGCAATAACCGCACTTCTCTCGTCATATATCGACCAACTAAAAGCCGTAACAATTTCTCCGCCAACGAACAATGCAGCAATAACAAATGGCTGTACGTGCGATTGCAGTTCGTGTTCTTATATATTGCATACGTGCTTTGCCAATCGAAAATACGGCGCATTTGCCGATAAGCCGTCGTATAATGCGAAACAATCGCGACAGGGTTAGCGGCTCTCTAATTTATTACTGCTGCATTTCGCGACGGAACTTGGGTAATTCAATTAACACACTGAGGCTGAGGCCAAGAATGCGAAACAATTTACTGGGGGGACTTTTCCAGACATTTCGGCCGACAGAAAATAAATTTTTCCTTTTAATAATGCTGTCTAATTGCATGGCATAGAGCACAACTTGTATTCCTGGCGGACGAAAGCGAACTGTGGATGGCACAATGGCTGGCAAGTCCGCAAAGTGGATCTCCACCCGAAAAATAATGTTCTGCATTCATTGCAGCCAGTGCTCGCAAATTCTCTTAACGCGTAAACGTATGGCACAACTTATAATTATTATTGCAATTATGGATTTACATGTAAATTGTCGTTAGAATGTATATTCATGTTTTAAGAAAAAGTAATTTGTATATTTTCAAAATGTTTATTGTGCTATCAATAACAGCGAGTGAAACATTTGTAGACTGTAATGTTAATAAAAATTCGCAAAAGTCGAGTAGAGACGCTTTTGAATCGAGATTCGAAATTCTTAAATAGAGATGTCTGATATGATACATAATTCTGTTTCCTGCATATTGTTACATCTGTTTCTCTTGCGAAGATGTATAATACTTTTTATAATGTATATTTTACAACTGTTGTATCTGTTGACTTAATTACAATACGTCAACTAGCTGGACTCGCACGATAAAAGATATGAAACTGAAGAACTAAATGCAAAAATTTACGCAGAACATATATCCGCTGGTGTACAAACGTGCGCGGAGATGCGATAACTTGCTAATTAATTAAATATGGCGTTTGAAGCGAAGTGTACAGAGAAGTGGTATTACATGTTAAGTTTCTCGTGTCGCTGGTCGTAGATTGAATATACCAGAGAAAATGACGAACAAGCAGTCACTATTTTCTCCTCTTTCCTCGAAATTTGCTAATTACGTTGATGCGGAATTGATCGAGAGGCACCGTTAATTATTCTAATTTTCCGCTTGCCCGATGCCGATACGAACGAATGGCGGAGGAAGAAGAATGCTTTTCGCACGCCAGGGAATTTCAGAGCGGATCTACCGGGATCGCTGTAAGCGTTGGATCATTACGGTGCGTTCTTATGCCCTGCCGCTTTCGTTTGCGAAACAGACGAGGCAATAATAATTAATTACCATTTTACATATCGATTATTAGAAGCATTCGATGAATCTCTCTCTCCCCCCCCCCCTCATCGTCATCCTTTTCTCTCCTTTTCCCCTAGTATTTAATTAACTTCCTGGTATTCTACACGCGTTTTCCGCCCTTGTATCGGCGCTCGTTTCCTTCTTA
Source organism: Vollenhovia emeryi (assembly GCF_000949405.1). Taxonomy (NCBI): domain Eukaryota; kingdom Metazoa; phylum Arthropoda; class Insecta; order Hymenoptera; family Formicidae; genus Vollenhovia; species Vollenhovia emeryi. Next base: position 1,213,704 of record NW_011967195.1, read on the forward strand.
ACGAACATAAGCAAATTTTTTTGTGTACGCGCTTAAATTGGAGAAGCGAGCGCTCCAACTGACCCGAAGCGCTGAAAAAGAATTTCCCACTTTGAAAGGTCACGCGGCTCGTATTTCGCATAAGACCCGTATAAATATTTGCTCTCCCTCGCGTTTATTGCTATCGCGGGCAAGAATCTTCGTGCGCTGTCAAGTATTTTCATTATTGGTAAAAAATTCGTCGCGCTGTTGGCCCTACCGCAAAAGGGGGGAAAAAAAAGAAGAAAAGGCCATACCCCTCGCGTACGTATTCGAATCGATATCTCCCGATCCGTACGTTCCGGGACTGTGGCGAAGGAACGGCGCCGTATCATTTCTCGCCAGCGTGCCATCGTGTGAGCAAAGGGAGTCTCCGAATGTATTCGGAGAGACGATCGGAATTGTTTTCTTAGCGCAGGTCAGGGTCCTCAATACGGAAAACGATTCCATCGAATCCTTTTTGGATTTTTCCCCGCCTCTTGAGCGAGCTAGTGGCGAAAGCCGGGAAAGCGAACCAATAAGGAAAATGCCCGGTCGATACTCCGCCGCTCTACTACGTGTATCATATAAGTGTCCGTCCCAGGGGTAGGCGGTCAGGGTACATCAGATAAGAAAACCCGGCCCCGGAATAGAGCGCTATTATGTTTCCTATAAGTGGGCAACCCTGGGGAAGCGCAGCCCCACATAGATCTCTCTCTCTCGAAATACATATGTGCTTATATATATATCTATATTGCGAGATAAGAAAAATATCAGGTTGGCTCGCTTCTCGTAACCGCAGAAGTTGTAATTATACAGCGATATTACTACCGAAAGAATGAGAAACACGCGGCACCCCTCGGACGTGCCTGCTCCGAATTGCTCGACCGAACGCCCCTAAATCTTATCTCCTCTCGGCGAGATAAGACACAATGGCGCGGGTCCACCGAAGAAAGAGTGTTTATCGTTACCTCGAATTCATAGACGCTTTTTACAAGGTCTTAATTAACCGAGACATTCGTCGGGCTCGTTCTTGCCGTGTGGGTAACAACAATCAGTAGCGCGCGCAAGGTATCTTAGGAGAGGAAGAGCTCGCGCGTTCTTCGAACGACAGCTCGACGGCATACTGGGAAAACCATGGCAGAGGGCGGAGCGTGTAAGAAGTAACTCGGCAATGAACACTTTCGTACTCGAAGCTCTTCACGTGAAATATTTGACGTACGTTACTCCCCCGACGAAACGTTTCCCCGGCGTTTTAATTAACAAAGAGCTGATAGCCTTGATCCTCATCTACGTTCCTACCCGTCTTTTCGCGGCATTCTACCGTCAGACATTTTCTCAGTAATTGGAGTAATCCTATCCCGAATTCTAGGCACGGGGCAACGCCGAGAGAAAGAAGGTGGACGAGAAGGAGCGAGATAAATGAATGCCGAGTTGAATGATGTCGGCCGGCGGTGCCGGCCGAGTGTAGCAATTATATAGTTGTAGCGCACCGAAAAGAGCACGAAAGAAACGCGGGGCAGTTCGGTTCGGGACAGGTTCCCTCCGTCCGACCACCGCCGAATCTGATTTGAAGATAACGCCGGACGAGATAAGTAAGCAGTCACGGGGAGTATTTATTGCTATCTGCGGCGCCACGGGAGGACGCGCGGTCTGTGTTTTAATGAACAAACGTTTAATCAGCAGTTCCGCAAACTACCGGACGCTTTATCAGCCGGTCAACGACTCGGCCAATTGGCTTCCGTCACTTCGCCTAATCGATTCCCCGGTGTCTCGCAATTGCACATTTACTTATTCACGTCTGAAAGCACACTCGGTGCGCATATTCCGGAGTATTTGGTAACGATTTTACGTTAAATTATACGTCAACATTGAAACGAGTAAGCTGGCCGATCGGCAACAAAACAGCAACTAAGCATAAACATTGCGCGATACATTTGCAAAATGTAGCGAACGTAGTCGGGACAAAAGTTAATAGGACTGACACTTTATATATCGGTGCAATTGTAATTGAACGCGTCATAGCGAGTAATACCGTGACGTTTAGTCAACCGCACACGTGTAAACGCACGTTCCCATTTTAATTAGCAAAGTTATACCCTTCCATCGACTATGTATCGACAAAGTTCATCGGTAATCCCTGATATGCAGAAGGGGACCGCCTGCTTTATGTAATACTAATTGGCAGAGTGGATACTGCTGTTAACAGTTACGCGACGCTTTGCGTAATCACCTTGCAAATGCCGGTCACGAGTTCGCCTGTAGATACACAAATGCACAATGGGGGGACACGTGTACGTATGCACGTATGTATGATGCACCTATAAACGCATCGCCGCCGAGTGGAACGAGCGGGTAGTCAGGAAATGTGTCATTCCCTGCGGAGACTAGCAAGGACCTTCGCCGCCGCCGCCGCTGCAGTTACCCTGCGGAGAGACTCTTGCGGTGAATAGAACTTGTTCTATAAAACTATCTCGGACGTCCTGTAGCGTGTCCCGGGGCGTCACGGTTGGGAAGGTATCGGGCACTTTTGGCTCCGACAGGACCGTACGCAGGAATCGTTTGCGCCCTGCTAGGGCCTGATGAAGCATGGCCCGCGTTATCATTTATACCGCCGGTCTCTCACATTTCCAAATTTCGACACTTTATCGAGTGTCTCGATCAAAATTGACTTTTGCGCGCAACACCGCCACTGAGCTCGCGTTAGACCCGAACATCCTTGGCTCTTTCAGGCTCTTTGGTTTTTAGACATTCCGTCTGACGAAGACAGAGATCTACATTTCTCGAGCAGCTATTACTTTTTAATTAACAGATTCTGCAAAAAATGGTTACTTTTCTAGTTCGGCCGAGTAAAAGTTCCATCTGAATATGCATTTACAAGAAATTGACGCGTTAAAACGATGTCGTTTACTCTTTCTTTTTTCCATCGGATTCAAATGAGGTGATTTCCTTGGTAGTTATTAATATCCGTTGTGTATGACAAATTGTATTTTTATCTTCGCATTCGTGAGAATAATTGTATTTGCCTGCGTCGCGACGCAATCAGTACTTCTTTTACTCCCGGACGTATTCTGTTGCGCCTGGAATTTACTAAGCCGCGTCGGGCACGAGGCGTCGTATAATGCATTTTGTATGCAACTTTCGTAGTATTCGTAGTGCGACACTTCATCATTTCCCGGGCACTACATATAACTTCAGAAGCAACTAGAAGGATACATGGACCTAGGGAAGTACGCGGTATAAACATGAACGTAAGGCGAGTATCCCGGAGAGAGAAATGAAGGCTACGCAGCGAAATTTGTATAATGCTCACTCGGATAACTATCTCTACTTCGCATTTAACGAATGAATTATGACGTATTAGCATAGTAAGAATCGTTTTGCATCTGTTACTTGGTAGGTTTAATGATACCTTTTTTTTATGCTTAATGATGGAAATACGCTTTCTCATTTAAGGGGATATCTTTTTAAGATTTGTAGCTATTATGGATTTTAAGATGCACCGCCACGTTCCTAATAGCCACCAAGCTAATCACGATATCTAATTAAAGCCGCTCGCAACGAAGCATTATTTCCGCTGTTTCTATCTGAGGCATAATTTTATCGTAAATTAGTACCTCAAATATCTCCCGAATGCGTTATACATAACTCACGGCCGCCTCGTATCTAATGGACTGTAGAAAATAACCCGTCGACAATAAATTTACAACAGACGCCCATTCGGAACGGGGCGGTGTAAATTCAACATAGCCTTCCCATTTAGGGCATAAAGTAAATTCGGCCCACACAGCCCTATCTATAAATTTAACGGATGGTCCCGGCGATTACCCGTATATTTTCTCAACTCCGCGGAAGTAAGAACGATGGATCTTCAGTCGACACGTTCCATCGCTAAACTGTCGATCGTAAGACTTACAGTTCAACCAGCAGCACACCGTGATGTTTTACCGACTATAAAATATTTTACGTCCTTGTGGTCTCTCTCTCTCTCACTCTCTCTCTCCCTCGCGCGCGCTTTCACTCTCACTCTCATTCTCTTTTGAACGCAATGCCGCGCACCTCAGGTTACGACGAAACGGCTCGTATACTTGGTTAAAGCCCGAAGCTCGATGTGGAAACAACGAAGCGCGTCTTGATTTAACGCCAACGAATATTACGATTTTTCTCATTACCACGTTCATCATCGAAATCCCCGCGTGATCTCGAAAGGACCTGAAATGGGCTCGATCCTGTTCCAGCTACGTAGTCTACTCTAGGCTAGAGATCTGATGGAATCAGAATGTCCTCCGTGGGACCCACTCCGCGGGATACTCCGTCACGAGGCCCAGATCTGTCCCGGTGATTATTAACTTAACAAAGAGGCACAAAAGTGAAGGAAGGAGGGGCTGGATACGCCTGTCGCTCAGGTATGCGTGTTGCGGCGAGATGAGCCGTGATTCATCCGAGAAACGAGATTGAAATTTCCGACAAACCGGGTGCATGCCTAAACACTCCCGTGGACCTTGTCTTTGGCATTATCGTTCGATCGACGCGTCATTAAACATTTCACGTCGTGTTTCGCTCCAAATCCGATTCCCGGCGGCCCAAGAACTGGAAAGATGTCGGGCATACTTATCCCTCGAAAGTGTCGGGGTAAGAAAATGATCGGTGACCCGGGTGTGTCGGGACGTGAAAGGTATCAATGGAATACGCAGTGACTTCTCGAGGGTCGCGACTGGCAGGATGACGTATTCGATATTTTCTCATCTGTGCGTACAAACGGACGATCGAGGCAGGTCGCGGAGAGGAGAGAGATTTTGTGGGTGCGGGAGACCAAAAATCGGCATCTCTCGGTCCGCCCGGAGGGCCACGAAGCCGCTTAAGACCGGCTAAGCTGCTTACAGAGCGGACTGCGCGCTGATACTCGGTGCGACTTGCCGTATGTATGTATATGAAGCATTCGGAATACTAAAGCAAGCCGATCCTACTCACCGACCGGTTCTCCTCCCGGAGAGGAGGAGCATCGTTAACACCGTGGCTTACTCCGAAAGCCACTTTACACTCGCGTGCGCGTTAACCTACCGCACGGAATCCGCAAATTCGCGGCCTTGAGACCGTGGATACTTCATCGAACAACGGCGGTGAATTTATTCAAGATTATACGGGAACGGGAGGACTATTAAAGCGCCGTCGCACCCCATCATTTTTCGCAGTATTCTCCCTTTGATCCCGCGTGGCCGCACCACGTGGGAAAGGAAATTTATACGAATCGACTTTTTATCTCGCGCGGAATACATTTTGGTAGATATCTCGCTCGCTGAATGAACGCAACGGTCATCCGTTTAATAAATTCGCTTTTGTACGATTAAACCGCATTAAGTCAGGTATTCGAAATGATTGCCCATATATATTTCACTTACTTTAATAATTCTTAGGTATATTTCATTTTTTGTTTATATATCATGCATTATGTATACAATTAAGGAACATTTTTCATATCGCTTAAAAGAAAGCAGCAATTCTTTTTTCGCCGTGTCATTTATCGCGCGGCGGATCAACCTTGGTGAGGTTTATAAGAGCCGACACTTCCGCTTGCTCCTTTCGCTCACGGACGATCTGGAGATGTCGACTTTTTCCTCTGTCGCTGCCTGAAAGATATGAAAAGAGCGGGGCATCAGTCATCCCCGAAGTCGCGCGGGGCCAAATTGTCGCATCTTTGGTTTTTCTGGAAGGAAGCGCGCGGCATAATGGAACAGAGAGGAAGCTTGAGTGGCCACGAAAAAGGGCTCTTCGCGGTTGTATCCTTTTAGTCTGGCCACCCCTCGACTGTCACTCAGGTTCAGTCGGTCTCCCCTCTATTCGAATTCTCTCTCTCTCTTCGTCTCTCTTTAACTTTCGCTCCGAGATCGTCTGTGATACCAATCTGGCATGAAAAGTTACACTGGTCTCCATGCTGACAATAATGTCTCTTAATCTCCGCGGGCGGTTCAGTCACACTCAAGAATGCAGGTTCACGGAAAGGGATGAGTATGATTCATCGAGGCATCCAAGCTTAATACCGATGCGGATTGATCTCGATCTCGAAGGCGCAATCCGTTAGGGCTGATCTAAAGAAACGATCTCGATGTCGACTAACGTCGATCACATTATTATTCGCTTTATGCAACGCCCCGTTCGCCCATCCCGCGGCCACACCTTACGATCGATATCGCTGCATCGATGTAGCATTACATCGACCAGAGTGAATAACCGTGGTAACCGAAACTTCGGGATCAATCACTGGCTCGTTTCAAAGAGGAGGCAAATGGATTCTTTAAGAATGGGACAGTCTTCTTAACAGAAGTATGACATTAGAAGTATTGAATTTGAAGGTGCGGCAAATATGGTAC